>NW_015150999.1:272033-281888 GCF_000732505.1 Cyprinodon variegatus | reverse complement strand
TGGGGCTGGGTGGTGAGGGTTACGGGGGCGAGAAACACAAAAGTAACGCAATAGTTACTTTTACTAGTAACTAGTTACTTTTACTAGTAACTAGTTACTTTTATTGTGGAGTAACTCAGTTAGTAACTCAGTTACTTTTTGGGAGAAGTAACTAGTAACTATAACTAATTACTTTTTCAAAGTAACATGCCCAACACTGCCTATGTGGTTGTCCTTACTAGCTCTCTTTTTCCGCACGTGTACTTTCAGGTGTATATGTGTGGTGAGCTACGGTTTCAGCCAGTCATTGAAGCTCACCTTTCTCCCTGTGGTTCTTTGAAAATGGTCGTGGTTCATAAGAGAAAAGCTTGTATGAGTGATGCAAGCTGTAACTTGCAAACAAAGCATGCATGAGGAGAAATAGGTTTGTGGACGCTCTTGCATACATTTAATAGGCATTCCCTCAACCCATCAGTACAGGGTTGTGCAT
Source organism: Cyprinodon variegatus (assembly GCF_000732505.1). NCBI lineage: Eukaryota > Metazoa > Chordata > Actinopteri > Cyprinodontiformes > Cyprinodontidae > Cyprinodon > Cyprinodon variegatus. Next base: position 281,419 of record NW_015150999.1, on the reverse strand, counting down.
GTGCATTTCTTTTAAAGTGGAGAGGGTGGCTCTTTTAAAAAATTCGGGAAAATCCTCCCTTATACCTTTAATTTAACACAGCAAGTTTAAGAGAGCTGGAACATTTGCATCATGAGATGTGCATTTTGTTTTTATTTACCAAAAAATCTGAGAAGCATCTAAGATACCTTGTTGTATGTATGACATCTAGCTAGTAGAAATGAATTTTTGTAGCATTTTAACAAAAATGTTATGTTAAGTGGAAAATTATTTTTTCAGTATAATGAATACTAATTGGAAGGATTAGCTGTGGTACAAATCTAGAAACAGAAGAAACTACCAGTGAACCTTCATAAAAAGCAACAGTAGAGTCCACAAGTTACTAGGATTCGTTAATAGGAACTTCCTTATAAAATAAGGACAAAAATAATGTCTTCTTCTATGTAAGTATATATTTCCTCATTTGGAATTAAATAAATTAGCCACTGGACAAGAGGATTTCTATACAATAAGAATACAATATGATGCTTAGTTAAAGCATCTTTAACATCTTTAAAAAAAAAAAAAAACTGTGAAGTCTGAGATGTTCTTAATAGCCTTCTTGAATAGGAGTGTACAGGATATAAAAACCTGCCTGAGATGTCATTTGTCTTTAATTTCCCCTCTTACATATGAATATCTTTTTGTTTGATTTTCTCTCTGAAGAGCTTTAGCACCCTTTGTACTTTGAATAATGCTTTCTAAATCAGGAAAGAGTAATGGGTGCTCTTGAAATTCATTGAAAAAAAAACCTTTTAATGCACAGTAATATTTTTTCTCCTTACTTCATCTTAAATTTGTCAGCCTGTCATATCTCTGATTTAAAGGGTTTTTAAAAGCTGCTTCACCTTTTTAATAATAAAAATCTTTTAAAAGTATAATAGGATTATGCAACACTATGACGAAAACGTTCCTTGCTGTTGGGGGTTCGGGGGTTCTGAGGGTGCAGTATGTCTTTGCAGTTTGCTTAAACATTTTTTTTTATTAATTTCTATGTGAATAGTAACCACACACAGGCTTACCAATAAATGGACTTTTGCTCAGACTTCTGGATAGGTTTTGAAACGTCTTCAGAAAACTGAGAAAAAGTCCTTTTACCTTTTGATTTAAGCCTGTCTTTGGTTGCCATGATCAGGATGACTGAGAATTTATACAAGCATACATTATATGAATAGCAGATTATGGCTCCATTGATGGGCTTGACCCACTTCACTTACAAATGTTTCCTTGGATATCAGGATATGACCGTGTCTAGTAAAGTAGATTTTTGGTTTTGCTTTCAATCATAGTTTATTTTGACCTCAACACAAATATGAATACACACACACACACACACACACACACACACACACACACACACACACACACACACACACACACACACACACACACACACACAAATATATATATACAGACACATGGATATTGCAGAGACTTTTTCTTTCTATCCATCTTCTACTATTGGTCTGTCAGCACCATCGAGGCCTGGGGTCTGTCTCCAGCAGTCTTTTGGCATAACTGTACCTTGAATAGGTTGCCAATATATCACTAGAGATTTTTCCTTTAATTCTGTCTTCATTAGGGTATTGAAAAATGTGTACTATTACCAAATATAAAAAATGCTGTTGCAAGCTGTAAAAAAACTTTCTGTTGACAAAGATCTATCTACTGAAGAGTGATTTATTCATTAATTTTTATTTGATCTCAATTTGGTAAAACAAAAGGTTGTGTTGTTGAAACAAGGAGTCTTGAATTCCAGTCCTGGAGTCGAATGTTAAAAGCATAGAAACAGATACAAAAATTGTAGGAAACATGAAATCAAGGACTGGAATTAAAGATCCCCTCGCTATTAGATCTTTATCTTTTTTTTTTTTTTTTTTTTTTTTTTTTTTTTTTTTTTTTTTTTTTTTTTTGCTGCTTAGTTTACCACAGTTCTTTGCTTCCATTGCCTTGTTGTCTCTACATCCATGTTATATTTTTGTTATTTTCTTAAAAAAAAAAAGCACAATTGCACTGTAAAATCTCAGAAAAATTTGACAAGTTTCCTCTGTGGGCCTTTTGTATACACAGTGAAAGGAGCTGATATGACTAGAGCCCTTCATACAGAATTAACTTTAATTCTGAGTCGTTGTTTGTTGCTAACAGATGGAAAATAATATTTTAAGACTAGGTATTTTTTTTAGTTCGCCTGCTGAGCCCAAAACTAAGGGTGTTACAACAAAGAGTGCAGCATAGTTATCTGAACCTATACATACTTACAAGCATTTTATATTTGAATCATACAAAAATTTAGAACTTTAGCTGTGCTGCAAGCACAGTACTACCTTTCTCTAAGCTGCTATTCGTTTTCTAAAACAAGAAGAACTTAGTGCAGCAGCACACAAAGAAGCAGTTTGATAAGGAACAGTGAATAAAGAGTGCATGTACAGACAAAAAAGGTAAAACTAGTCTAAGTAAATTAAATTTCCTTTTCTTTTTAAATAGAAATAGCTATATTGAAAATAAACAAATAAACTCAGCCAGTTACATGTATTTGTATGAAACCTATTGGGAGCCATGCTACTACTAATGTTGCATCAGTGGTTTCATTTGGACAGCTGCTTTTAACGGCTCAGCACTGACTCTTCCACTTTGCAGTGTTGTCAGGAAGCTGAAGCTGACAAAGGCTATTACTAAGTATGGATAAAACGTGACATGCAGTAACTCAACCTTAATGTTAAATGTCAGTGCAGATTAAGTTCTCTGCTGCAGCTTTTCATTTTGAATATAGGAAGGATATCTGTCTTACCTATTTTCTGTAAGCAGAGATAACCTCATTAGCCTCTAATGAGCTGGGTTTTACTTAAGGACTGTGGCAAGAGACCATTCATGAATGTGGCTTTCAATATTTGGCTTAATTTTATTTACAACTGACATTTTCTTTCAATTCTGACCCAATATAATAATTTGTTGTGTTTTTTCCATGATACAATCTGAAAATGTATCTGAAAAGTAAAATTGGTAGAAACTAGTGTAGCCCGTGAAATAAAAAAAATAAATAATTATATATACTGTAACTGAATAAAGGAGCACAGCTAATAATAATATTGATTTTTCTATAAAGAATTTATTCATGTACATGTATTTCAGGCTGTCGTCACATTTTAATTGAGATCAATGTTTTTCAAGGCCAATAAAAAGTTGACCAGAAATAAGAAAACCTAAAGCGCCCAAGTTTAGGCTCCACTTTGCTTTTCTAGAAACTGAAAAACATTTTTTATTTTTTTTTAATGAAATATGGATCTAAATACTGAGATAAGCACAAGGAAATTTCACAGACTTCGAGGAAACATCCTAATATGTGACACATATAGATATTTTAGTGTAATAGAAGTTCAAAAAGTAAAAGAGGAACAGAAATCAAGTATGAGAGTGCAATTGGTGTTGCAGTTAAATCCCAGTATCAAACGTCTAGTAGATTTCTGAGACTATAAGAGATTTTGGAGACGCCAGTGTGAACTTGATGCTTAGAAATATCTGGGCCTGTATTTACAAAGAATCCGAGGAATAAATCTATCCAAGTGGCATCATTTTAAGAAAAATTCTTTAGCGAGGAACTCTAAGAACTCTTGGTAACATATGATCCATTTAACTTAAAAGAGCTTCTGATGTGAGCAAATGTTTATAGTAGTGGGAACTCTTAGTGTGTCTGTCTTAAGCATGGTAGAAAGGAAAAACAATGAAACAAATATCGATTGCGGCAAATAAACGTCTGTAACATATCATACAATAATTTATATAGATAAAAGATTAACTTCATCATCCTCCTAGGAGGAAATTCAATAGTTTTAGTATTTTCTATAGAAACTTTAATTAAATTATGTATGCAATTAACTGCCTTAATTCATCATCATTGTTTTCAAGATTAAAGCCCTTGGTACATATAAAGCTTATATCAACTTAAAATCTGTTGTGTTTCTAATAATTATTTTCAAATAAATTAGAATTTCTTTCTGCTGCTCCTTATTTTTCGTTTTTGTTACGTTCATATTCTTCTCCTCAGGTAGAAGAGCACTTTCCCCCTTATCCTCTAACCACCTAAGTGGGATTTCTAGATAACAAAAATAACCAGGTTTAGTTGTAGGCTGACACCAAGAAGTTTATGAGAAAATAAGAGAACATTTATCATTATAGAATTCAATCTTCCAGCCTTTTGTTTGAGCTAGAATAAAATTCATTATAACATAAGCTTATTAGAAATATGAGGAAAACCATCAAGAACAAACAGGTTAGATTTTACACTATTTAATGTCTACCTGAAGTGGGATGTGAGAAAGTATTGCCTCTTAAATATGGATGTGCTGTCTTACCTGCAGTAAAAACATATCTGGTATATCCATTAATATTTAATTTATGTCATCAAGTTTCAGTTTTTCAAGGACAAAATATTTTACCGAGGCCATTAAGCTGTAGAAAATACACTTAGCTTGTCAGCAGTTATCTGATTTTCTAGCTAAATCAGGTTGTTATGTAAAGTAACATTTTAAACCAAGTTTGGATATATTCATGTCTTTATCACAAGAGGATTAGAAGGATTAGATTTTTTTTTTTTGCCTGTTGCAAGCTTGAAGAAAAAGTCCTTTCATTATGCAATAAATATTTTACAGTCTTAACCAATAACCTATCAAAAATTATCTGAAACATTTGATGAATAAGCATGAAGTGCAAACTAACAATGTCCACTTTTGCCCCTCTTATGTTGTTTTTATTGGAATACATTTGTGATATTTTATAAAAACAAATTTGTAAAACTTTTTATCCTCCAGTCTTTTTAAAGGTGGCAAATCCTAGATACCTACTTTTGTGCATCAGAAAAAATATATATATTTTTAAGCTATCTTAATATAGCTTTAGATATGTCCATGTGCTACCTTTATAATTAATAAAGGACATTTCAGATAAATTGGAAATAACTAATTCCATTACAATTCAATCAGTTCCCAGCTTTTTCTAAGTTTGTAAAATCAAAGTTTTTGTATCCCTTTCAAAAGAAAAATTGCAAACTCTCCAAATCAAAAGAGCCTGTAACTCTACCCTTCTATATAGCTGAGGTGCAGCTGACACTTTCCTCTTCTAAACTCCAACGCCATGCAATAAAGCTGTAAAATAACACTCAAACACATTCACACAAAGGTTAGTTTACAGGGCACCATTAAATAAATGCTTAGTTTGTGAAAGCAAGTATATGCTCAAAGCCTCTAAGGGAGCTTTGTCACATTTAACAAGATAACCTCTACCGATGTCACTGGGGGTTATTTCTGCTTGGGTGTATGTTTGACACTTCAGCTTTACAAAGCTGTTCAGTGTAAGCGAGATTCATCATGAACACCATTCAGCAGTGACTCTTAACACTTTAAAATCAAGAAAAGAATGCATCTTTTACAAAACATGGAGGGTCTCGTAAAATGTATCAGTATTTTTAAACCTAACCTTTCACTCACACTCAGTGGTTTGACTTCTTTTTGGTGCATTAAAAAAACAAACAAACAAACAAAAAAAAAATGGTAAGTATTTATTCCTTTGATTATCCCCGCAGAATATTTTCCTTTAAAGCTCTGCAGTACCCAATGGTTCTCAACCTTTTTGCACAAGTGACCCCTATCCATTTAAGGGCTCCCTTACTATCACCTCCCCCAGTTTCAGCCTGAATCAGCTAAGTTAGAGCAAGTGTAGTTCTAGGGATGCATGTGAAGGACCTGTCTGAATCCCTGCTCAGCACGATAAGTGGTCCACAAAGCAATAACAATCAGCCTGGTCGTCCCCCAGAGAACTGGATAACATGTGGCATATTTGGTCCCTGTGCTGCCCCTGCTAGAAGTACCAAAAGTATACTTTGAAAACAATGCTCTCAAGGTTTATCCCTCAGAGAGATTAACCTCTTTTAATAGAAAGAAATTATTTCACAGGAAATACAACAAGTAAATGCTAATTGTCCCGAGTTTAAATGCCAAATGCCATGTGTGTGAATTTTATAGATGATACACTGATGCTCCTCTCTCCTGAATGCAGCATAGATACTGATGATGGTTCTATATTTTTATGTTTTGTTTTTTCCCTTCATGGTAGCTTTATCTAGCCTAGTACTCGTTTAGATATGACCGGATCCTGTAGTGAGCCATAGGCTGGAGTTCTGCCATAAACAACTTCTCTTCATTGATGAACATTTGGCCTGTTTTTCAATGCTTGGTCCTGTTTCTCATCCAGAGAAAGATATGGGCTCAGCTTCTGCTGTGTTGTATGTGCTCTCTTTCATCCTTCTTGACTTGAAAACAGGCTCAGAGCTCATCTTCTTAATTGTTTCTTTCATATGTAGAGCACCTATAGAGCTATTTTATGTTACATTTTCTAAAATATTTATTTAAGGATCAGGGCTACCATGTTTATTTTGTGTGTCTAATTCGTTTTTACCTGCTAACACGTCTAGTCCCTCCAAATTTCCAGAACAATATTAACAGTTTTTTGAGTATATTGTGGCTAATGCATTGATATTTGATGGGGCACCAACATGATTGTAACACACCTAAACAGAATTATCAGGAAATTCAGTCACATCATCGGAGAGGAAACAAAATCTAAAACATAACAGTTGGACTCAGGTTGTACCACATCGGTGTTCATAGAACAACACATGTCAGAGCAAAAGTTATCTGATTAATTATTGAGTAACATAAAGGTACAACATGCTAAACCACAGTATATTAACTATACCAAATTCTGTCTGAGATAAAACTGACCATACATAATAATTAGGGAGATGAGTAATCTCATTACCATATCAGCCTTAGGGTACAATACCTGTGGAGACTGAAACTAATATGAAATTGCTGTTTGAGTTTTGCATAAATTTAACAGCAGGACTGTTTTACTCTGCTGCTTGACATTTTCTCCCTTGGGTGACCCAACAAGACACAGGACATTTGTTTAAAAGGAAGACTTCAGGATGAGACTTGTAGCATTTCAAAATAGGAGTTTCAAGAAACCCATAAGTAATCTGTTAGTCTGTTTTGTAAAATAAGTAATGAATATAATTGCCTGAATGTGAATTACACATGTTGTATGTCCAAAATGAGAAGGAGCTGAATTAATTGAAATGTGGCAGACTATCCATTTCTTATGCACACAGTGCAACCTCCCCAAAAAGATCAGTAGTAAATTTTCCTCTTAATGCACACATCCTGTCACAAGGGAACAACACAGATGAAATAAAGTACTGTAAATAAAGGAAATATATTATATTAATTTACAATTATTTACGATTACTAATACTTCTACATGCTAAAATTATAAAACATATTTAAATGTCCTGGTCCATTCAAACCAACGGAGAACCATTGACTTGCATACCATGAAATGTAAGACTATGTTTACAACTTTTACTTGTATTTCAAAGGTAAAAAACATTTTATATTTTTAAAATACTGTGTTTTTTTAATGTATTTTGTTGGTTATTTGTACACATTGTTCCATTTTCCCCATAAAAGATGAATCCCATCTACCTTAATGGGAGAGGGAAAGTTATGAGGGCTGAAAGAGCTGTTCCAGAGGATAATTATGATGAGCTGGTATACAGTGATTAAGTCACTAAGGCTGATGTAAACCTGGATGTGAGTACAGGCAGCCCAGAATCAGTCAGAGAGCCAGAGGAAGCAGGTAGAAGTACTACATAGTTCCTCTTTGTGTGAATGTATGCATGTTAGACTAAGTTAGTTTCGATGCCTGAGTAATTAAATGTTTCTTAATGCTTTCCATTGCTGTAAATGGCCTGTATATTTATAGCAGTGTTTCAAATGCAGGGGACTTGACCAAAGCACTCTATATTACATTTAATCATTCATCTATTCACGCACACACTGATAATGGCAAGTTACATTGTAGCCACAGCTCCCGTGGGGCAAAGGTGCCAACAGGCCCTATGACCACCGTCATTAGGCAATGCAAGTGTTTGCCCAAGGGCAAAATGATATTGACACCAGGAGCTGGAGCTTGAACCATCAACCCCTACAACCTTGCAGGTCAGACTCCTGTATCCGACACTACTGTCACTATAATTTGGAATACAAATATGAGATCTAGTGTGCAGTTTTTCTCTGCATCGCTGCTCAGAGTAATTGTTTTGCTGACTTTCTCAAGACATAAAGAGAATGATATAAAACAGCAAAAACGAAATTATCCGTCCATCCATTTTCTTACTGTACACGCTCAATCCCAAGTGGGGCTGCGAGCAGTGCTGGTGCCTATCTCCAGCTGTCTACGGGTGAGAGGCGGGGTACACCCTGGACAGGTCGCCAGTCCATCGTAGGGCAACACAGAGACAAACAGGACAAACAACCATTCACGCACACACTCACACCTAAGGAGGATTTAGAGAAGCCTGTTAACCTAAGAGTCATGTTTTTGGACTGTGGGAGGAAGCCGGAGTACCCTGAGAGAGCAAAAATTGAATTAAAACAAATGAATGAATGATATACCAAGTTTTGGGTTGAGTTTAGAAAACATTTGATAGAATTGTTGAAATTGTTTAATATTTCTAATTTAAAAATGTTTTTTGTTTTCATAAAATTTTAATTAGCATCAAAAATGTACCTCGTTTAATCCAGATGCCATGACTCCAGCTCCATCATAATACTGGGCTATCAACTTACTGGTGCAGGCAAACTTCTGCAGAAACATGGACTTTTAATCAGCTATGGCCTCTGCGTGCTTAGCTTATGAGGTACTTTTTGAAAAGTTTCAATCTAGTTCTTAGATAGTCTAGTTCATAGCACTGAAACAGCACTAATGGAAGACACTAATGATATTCTGATAGCTGTACTTGTCCTGTTATATCTCAGTGACTTATTTGATTCAGTTGATCATAGTATCCTTTTAGATAAACTTGAACATTTTGTAGGAATCAAGGGCACAGCACTAAAAAGGTTTAAACATTATTTATCTGATAGATTTCTGTTTGTTCATACTAATTTTAAATCTTCCTCCAGCTCCACGGTTACCTGTGGAGTACCACAGGGATCAATGCTAGGGTCAATACTGTTTACTATATACAGAATATGCTCCCAAATGGTAGAATTGTTAGACAGCAAGGGATTGATTTCCACTGTTATGCTGATGAATCTCAACTTCTTTTTTGATGTCTTGAAGATATAAAAACCTGGATGACTATAAATTGAGTTAATTAGCAGAAATATTTACAGGCTTTTTTTCACCTTAAGCATCTCATTTAGATTGTTATTTATTTGCAGACAGTCTTGTTATTGTTACATTATTTGCACTGGTATAGCAACTTAAAATGTCATTGCACTCATAAGAATAATAATAAACAAAGACATTGT
>NW_015150999.1:269301-271351 GCF_000732505.1 Cyprinodon variegatus | reverse complement strand
TGTGTACTTGATAGTGTACTGTATGCTGCTATTTACTGTTCTTGGAAACATTTCAAAATAAAAAGTCCCAAAATAGTGATTATTGGATGCTCACACCCATAGTTCACACATATTTCAAAAAATAACAAAATCATTAGTGGAAGTTCCCATTAAAATTATGATTACAATAAAATTAGACATACCGGTACTTAGAAATCTCATACAGGATTCCAAAACACATGAAAATGGTGGAAAGTGATTTTTTTTTTTATATACTTTTAAAATAATTTCAAAGAACTGGACAGGGCTGGATAGTTGCATAACATTATATTTTGACACTTTGAATAATGAAAGACTACAAATAAGTATTTTTTTAAATAAAAATCAGGCTATCTAGACAAGGTTTTACATAAATCGTATATTTTTATGGATTTAAACCCTTTTAAAGCTGTAATAGAGGCATTTGAAAACGAACAAAAAAAAAACTTCTACCATCATTACAATGACATGATGTGACATGGATTCATTTACCATTGTTCCTCAGTCTTTTACACAATATATATAAAGCTACACAGGCATCAAAAACCTACCAACTGCCAGCAGGTGAGTCGCTGTTTGTTGGATTGTTGAAATCCACCTCTGGTAGAATAGAGACAGGAGTGGACTAATCTAAAGTGAACCAGCTAAAGTAAGAGACTTTGGATCTAAAAACAACTATCCTAACTCTTTACAGCAGGAAAACTTTCAGTTACCTCCTGCAGCAAGGAAGACTCTTTTTAAAGCACATAATTTAGTTCTTTAGTCACTCAAGTCACATCTACAACAAACAAAAAAGATGTTCTGAATGTGGGGCATTGGCAAAAACAGGTCAAAGTTTTTCTGCATAGAATGCTTTTTTTTTAATTGATCATATTTTCTAAAAGGCAAAAAGACAACATAATGTTACCTTTTTAATATATAAAACACTGATGCAGTGAGTTATTACAAATTAAGATATAGTACTTAAAATCTTATAAAAGAAATTAAAATGACATGTTTTTAATGTAACACCAACAGTTTATTTCTAGAGCAGTAAGAACCTGACCATACACGGTAAAGTTGATGGCCCTGCTAAAGATAACATGTCCTCTTGCCTCTTTTAAATCCCTGCATCAATGTTTCATACATCTGGTTATTAGGAAGGGATCCAGGTCAGAGCCTTGTTAGATCTCAATCTCATTTAATTTACACGGGATGACGGCTTAGAATGATACAATCAACAACCTCCTGGCTCCATGGCATGGATCGCTAATTAATTAACTTACCTCAGGCCTGACAAAGAAGAGCTTATGTGTCACCATTGTTTTGTCAATGTAATAAATGACTCAGGAGAAACAACAATATGCTGTCGAGTAAGGCTGCACAAACGGGTAGACCTGCTTCAGCAACCATTAAGTCTATCCAGAGATTTTGCAAATGTTATCTTCAGTGTAATAGTATTTCAAGACAAAAGGCCAGTGCTATGATGTGGGACTATAGATTTGCAATGAAACCCTGACAGGAAGGAAGTACAGAATTGTAAATTGCTGTTGTCATTGCCGCAGAGACCATTTTCCTTTCGTTGGACCTTACAGACCTGCTCCCGCTAAAAAGGGGCACACTTATTTCATTGGACTCAATTCTGCTCATTTAGACCATCCCTGGTGAACCTCCTCAGGAACATGTACCTTTTTTTAGTTTAACAATCATGTGCTGCGCTTGGGGAGAGCCACTGCTGTGGAGGGCTTGAACCAGGAAATCAGCTCACGCTTGTAATTAGTTTTCCCATTTTGCTTCTGACAGTTAAACTCCTTTTATCAAAATACCACACAGTGTGATGCTTTTCCTTGCCAGCTGCAGCAGACAAGCCTTTGTGACTGGTGATTGCTATCCCATCCGAGAAAACAAGTCCTCATACCAGTACCATCCTAACTATTTCTGTCATCCATTTAGCGAGGAGAGAAATTCCATCTCCTGGGCAAATATGTCAAAACTACTGATTATCTGCACTCAGTTTGCAAGCCAAGGTTAATATTATGAGTAATAGGAGGAA
>NW_015150999.1:262004-267631 GCF_000732505.1 Cyprinodon variegatus | reverse complement strand
ATATATATATATATATATATATATATATATATATATATATATATATATATATATATATATATATATATATATGTTGATGCAAGTAGTATACATGTGGAATGCCAAAGTTGGGTATCATACTGTTGCACCAATTTTTTAGACAGATATACCAGTCAACAATTAGGGCAAGAAAATAGACAGTTAAAAACATAGAGAATTGTGACTAATGAGGCTGGGGATTAACCCTGGGTTCTCATACCCATCTTGCACACATGAGGAGGAAGGTAAAAAAATAAATCTTGATAGCTCACCATTGAAGAGTTAGTGGAGAACATATTGGAGTAGCACTTCAAGATTGTTTTGTACATTTTCCCTGGAGGTGCCAGTAACTGAAGAACGGACTGAATGTCTTACTAAAAAAAAACAAAACAAAAAAACAGCTTTTGTTTTTAAAATGTCTGATGCTGTCACTACGGTTTTCAACTAACTGGTCTTTGCTATACAGTATCTCCTTTCTTTGTTTTTTTCTTTCTTTCACTAACCAAAACTATGTTTTTTTCTGTGCCTCCCATGATTCCAAACTTGCCTCCAGTATTGGCCACACATAATGTATTTACAACAACACTGTTGATGCCTCCAGTGAAGTTTCACTGTGGAATGGGCAGAGGACCCTACGAGACTATCTGCATCTTACCAGATCTGCTGGATGCAGTGGTGCACGAGCAGCTTCAGGCTCTGGTTCTGGCTTGAGTGGATATTAAGCAGCTTCCCCCAGCTGGGTTTTTTAAAATGGGATTCGAAACGCTTTGTGGTTCCTCTAGAGACATTGCTCCATCAGCTTTAACTCCCTGACCACTTTTTTGTTCTTATATATAACTTTTTGATAATAAATATATAAAAATATTAATTTCAAAACATAATTAGCCATGAGCAAAGTGCATATTATTTTATAAACTTGGCAGATGTATGAGAGGTGATTTTTCTATAATTATTGAAATTACTTGTGCTGTTGTGTTTGACTTTTCTACAACCTGTCTGCATCTTCAATACACTTTCATTGAGGAATTCACGGCAATCATTAGGCTACTTGGTGGGGTCGCAAAAACTCAATATGCACATACAGATATGTGTCTCTCTCTAAAATAATTTCTTTGGAATACATGAATAAATGACAAAGGTTGTTGAGGTTTAATGGTTTGAAGGCCACTATGGAAAATTGCCTCGGAAGTTTCATTCATTTAAAAGGTTAAAAATACCGTAGGAATGTGCTGTTTCATTTACAGTAATGCTTGTTCATGTGATTGCCTTGAAAAAAAAAAAAACAAGTTGCTGAGAATTTTCTGTTTTTTAATATGGATGCAAAGCTAGTTAGCTACCTGAGCTGTAGAAACTCTTTTGAGGATTACCGTTTGAAATAGAAAAGCCCTTGGAGTGCAGCCCTCTGCTAAGCAGCAATTTAACTAAAACATGATCTGGATCATTACCGAATTTGATTTAGTTTCCTTGGCTGTTCATAAGTTTTCAATAGATTCTGCTGACAAACCCTCAAAGTACCATTTTCTTTTGTTTTTGTCTACGGTTAAATACCTCTGGACTTTTTGAGTCCAATTCTGAAGCTGTCAATTGTCACTGCTGTCATCATCTGGTTTAGTGTGGAACTGCTTGTTCTGCCAAATATCCCTATCTTACTATGTTGGAGAAACTTTTAAGAAATTCCTGTATCAGGATTACGATCTGGATCATCACCAAAATGATTGTTCCTTGGCAAGAGGGAAACCTCTGATAAAAATGTGCAAAAAAATCTGCCCTAACTTTTCAAGTTATCTTTTACCCAGAGAGACACAAAAACGGTCCTGAAAACATAATCTCCTTGGTGAAAGTAATGAACAAACATACCAGTAGGAGGCGATAATAAATGAAATGATCAGAAATGTGTTTAACCATTTAAAGGGTATTCAGTGAAATACTTTGAAAATAAAAATATCAAACCAATGGTGTTATTGGAATCCAGGACAAGACCTTATTACCTTTGTAACATTCAAACGATATGGTTATTTTGATGGCAAAAATGAATGTGAATGTAATAACAAGAAACCGCAACTTGCCCAAATATATTAAGAAAAATAACAAAAGTGCTTCTATAAGAAATTAATGAAAAACACTCTTAGAGGCAATAATCCTGATACTGGAACTTACATTTTTTAGTTTATAAACCTAAATATAATTGTTAACTAGGCTTATTAAACTTTAAACTTTTCAATTAGCTTTTTTTTTCCATTTTACAGAAACTTGCCCTATAAAGGATAAAGTTATGTTTTTCTTATACTTTGCTATAAAAAGAATAAGTCCCAATATACAACATGTTATATTTAACCCACATGAGAATAGGATTCTATGAGTTTTAGTTGACTTTATTCTTTGGTTTACTCAATTTGAAATGTTTGAAATTGAGAGTGATGGTCATGTTTGTTCTATTTTAAAACAGTATCTTTCATATCTTACAACAAATGCATAGTATTTGGGCAAATTTAAGACAAACTAAGTAGTTTATGATCATTCTGGGCTCACATTAACCATGGTGCAGTGCAGGCATACAGCACAAAGGTGCTCACACAAACGGCTTGACCTGGCTGGCCCAGCTACAGCTGCATAATAGTTGTTCACAACAAAGAGGTTAATGTGGGTTTAAGCTCTTTCTAAGGCTTCTAGGGCAAAGCAAGCTATTTGTGCACATAAGTGCCCTTTACATCCTCCAATAGTCCCACCTGTTTCCTCCTAATTCTGTTTTGTCATTTTATTTTCCCTAGTCAACTTAGTATAGTATATTATCAGGGCGACAATGGCGCTGGATTCAGGAGTTTGCCCTGCAACCAAAGGGTTATTAAGTTCAAGTCATGGCTTAGCGACAATGTAGCTTGCCACCATCAATGTGTGTGTGTGTTTGTGGGGGTTTGCAGTGTAAACCGCTTTGGTCAAGACTTGAAAACGTTCTATATAAGTACAGGCCATTTACCGTGTAGATTCTTGGATTTATTTGATTCCGAAATTCACCAGGACTCGTTTTTCTCTGCTGCCTACTTTTCCTGTTTAGCTTGTGGGATTCAGGAGATTGATGCAGACCATTGCAGCTAAACTCCTTCTTGAGTTATCACACATTTAAGCTGCTCGGTAACCAGACCCACACTGCACTGTGTATGATGTGAAAATACATACTGACATCAGTGACTTGGGTTCTTTGCTGTCCTCGCACCACAGCTGCCTGTGTTCATTGTAAAAGCCTGGCGTAAATACATAGAGAGGGTAATATTTAAGGAATGTCAATTCATCAGATAAAGCCTGCAAATTGTTATGTCCAATGTGTTTATAGTAGATCTTATTCAAATATTGTAAGGTCCTTTAATTCTGTATTTTGTCTTAAACATTAGAGCATTTTCCTTGTAGTTTTTTTTTGTTTGTTTTTACTAGTGAACAGAATTGCAGCTCCTTATAAAGGAGCGACTCTTTCATCTCCCAAAATTATTATATTTGTCTATTATCACTCACAATTTAAACTAAGATGCAAATCCATTTTTGATCGAATGCAGAGAGAAAAAAAAGCTAGTAATGTGCACTGGAATGGTGTTCTTAGTCTTGCAAGCTACTCATAACTTTTATAAGCAGAAGATTTATATGTCTTCTTTGATCTAATGATAAAAATGTGAATAAGCTTCAAATCTCAATCCAGCAGTAAAATTATGTAAGACATTACTTTAATACAAAGTTACAATAACATGTACCTTTTATAAAGCAAATTACTAAGCTTCATCATCAGAAATCAGTCTATTCTTATTCTTGAATAAAAAAAAAGTAATGGAGATAAAGAAGCCATAAAATGGCTTAAATCAGAGGTAACCAGACTGTTTAAAGCACATAGAAGCTTATCCTTTGAGTTGCATTTCAAGTAAGATGCAAAACAATGACTTGTATTATTTCAATAAAACGCTGCTCTCTGTTGCTTGGTGTAATGCGTTTGCTTTACAGTCCGATTCTTAATGAGACTGCTAATGTAATTTCTCAGGAATGAGTTTCAATACGGGGCTTTATTTAGCTAAAACCCTCTTTGAGTGTTTGCTTTTCTCTTATAACAAAGGCTTTTTTCACTTTGCGAATGATAATGAGTCTCAATTAACATTGAGACTCATATCTGACTTTTTCATTGCAATCAAACAGCCCAATTCTGATGTTTTCACGTTCAAAAAGTTCAGAATTGTGCCACTTCCATTTGTGGTACTAAATCAGGTAGATATACCATAGTTTGTAAAGAGTCTGGAGTCTGAGGGGTCATTTCCAATTTTTATCGGAAATTGGCATTATCATCTTGCCTCTGACTGGTTATTTGTGCTGACTCCCCTCAAGCACAGTAGTCCCTGCTTCTTTCTTAAAGCGAGCATGCACTCTACAATATTTCCAATCGTCGTTCTCAGCTACTGCTCAAACTATAACAAAACTGAAGGCTTTAAAAGTGCACAGGTCATGATATCTGTTCTTACACTGTACAGCTCAATGCCCTGATGTGATCTGTCTTGCCCCAAACTCCCATCTTACCACATGTATATGTAGTTGTTTGGTTGGTCTGAGGAATTAGATGACTCGCTGCACTAGACTGTATACACCACAAGAAGACAAACAAGAAGGCAAGAACAAAAAAAAAAAAAAGGGAGCTAATAATTCTTATAATACAGTCACAATAAAACATAGTTTACTGTGTACTTCCACAGCATTTATTTTTTATAAAACAAGTTAGATAAGCACCGCTGATTGCAAAAAAATGGAATCTCTAGGCTGTATGTAAGTCACCACATGCGGCAAGTGCAAAGGTTATTTCAAGTAATGAAAGACTCAGGTTTTTTTAGCCATCTCAACTCAATTTATGCCACAGGGTTTTCACAAATCCTTTTTTGCATATGATGGCATTTATGATATGGCCCGAGGGGGACTGAATAAGTAATAAGTAAAGTCACTGAGCAGGTCCTCCAGAGAGTTCTGTGTTAAGCCTCGAAAGAGAGGAAGTGACTGTGCTCCTACAATCATTTTATTGTGAATATGGGGCTTTGTATGAAATTGTGGGTTGGATCAATAATGCCTCGTAGAATTCGTTCCATTCATGATAACCTTACCTAAGCTAAGCAGGTGCCTCAATCCACAGCACTTGAATTGAATGACATGCTAAGAAAGGCCTCTATCCAAAGAGGCTTGAATTCTTTTGTGTTTATTGCTGCCAGAAAAGAAAGTTAATCATCTGGAAACACTGAGGTTTTTATTCACAATGCACTCACCTCTTCTGATAGCCAAAGCTTTTACAGGGGGTTAAAATATTCATATTACCCATCAACCATGTAACACATAAATTCAGAAGCCCACTGGAACTTATTTGGGATTTTTTTTGTTTTGTTTTGTAATTGCCCAAAATAAAGTTGTGAATGGCCGGAAATTAAAATAATTACATTTGTTTTTTAACACAAAACCAAATATTGTGACTTTTATACCTATATTGCTTTTCAGCTTCCTCTTCTCTGATACCGCTAAAAGAGTGCAGTCGAACTATTTGCTTTCAGGATTCAGCTAATTGGAAATTGACTAAAAGCAATGATTAATCATCAATACAGACC
>NW_015150999.1:253099-257664 GCF_000732505.1 Cyprinodon variegatus | reverse complement strand
AGGTTTCATCTTCTAAGTTGCTGAGATCTCCCTCCCCTGCTTAGTTTTTAGAAATAATGTGCTTACAATTATGCTAGTTTCTCCACATAATCATACCTGTTCTCCGTGATTCTGGTATAATTTTCATGAGTCTAGGACAATAAATGTGAAAATAAGAAGGGGAGGGAACCTTCAGCAGGTTCCAAGTTCTAAGTTGAACAAATAAAGTGTCAGAAATGATGTAGGATAGTGTTGATAGCAAAATCGGGAATTGGCATCCACTGAGCAGAGAATTTATTCATCACACACTGACTGTAGCACATCGACTGAAACGTGTCTCCATACAAGTAAAATCCTATTAATTCCAAATTATTTGTCCACCAAAACTATACATTTTAAGGCATCCATGTATAAGAAATATTAATAATATGTTTAAAATGTCCCTTTTTGTTCATATTTCAATCTGTTTTCTCATCAATGGACGTGAGTTTAGGACGATACGTGCTCCAGCAACAGGTGAGGTAATTCTCGGCACAACAGATGAAACCCAAAGGAGAGAATCGAAGGTTTGAGAAATGCATTTTAATTAAACAATTTAAGACACATGTTAAGATTATTATCTTGAAAGAACTGTCAAATGTGATGTTAATGTCTGACCAATGGTCATAAATGTATTGAATGTTGACATCTGACTGCACGGTCCCTCATGTGACTTGCAGAATGCCTGTTGTCCAATCAATGGTAAATTTGTGGATTTAACAATCTTCTTGTGTAGAATTCTTTGTGAGAATAATTTCGCTTTGTTGTTCAATTTTTGTAATACTTGCGTGTGTATTTAACCAACTGATGACTAGTTATTCACTGGATTGCTGATGGGTCAAAACCTGCCGCCATCTTGGGAATCCCACTTTCACAGAGTCACACCATAAAAATATCTGTAATATACAGCATATAATACTGTAATTACCATAACATTGTAATCAATACATGAATATTACATCAATTTAGCACTTTTGGCACATCATCAGATAGTGTGTGTATGTGCGTTTTTAATATTCTTAATCTCTGACTACGGTATTATTATGCTCCATTAAAACACAAATTTTGTTGTGATGGATTTGTATAATAAGGTATATTACATGATAGACTTCATGCAATGTAATGCGCCTATTAAAAAAAAAAAATCATAAATAACCGTAATCTATTTATGCTATGAAACAGCAAGTGTCTGTCAAAGTGATTAATTTTTCTTCGTTGTTCGAGGCTGTAGCGTACGTATTGTTTACATTCTGACCGGTCTAACTAGGGAGTACCAATATGGCAGCTGGGTGACTCCACAGCACTGTGTACTTCGAATGGCCTATCAGCAATCAAGTGAATAAATAGAGATCAGTGGTTTAACCACACATTTGCAAATATCCAGTTATCTCAGAATTTTTGTGTTGAAATGTATAAATCATGTTTTACAATACAAATAACCAGTCTTACAAACAATTTTACAGCTTTACAGGTTACAAATCCAGTAGTGCATGTTTGCAGGTGAATTTAATCTACTTTATTTCCATAGAAATACTCCCTTTGAGTGGGATTTTAATGAAATAGAGTATGAGCAGGAGTTTAAAAAGTTAATTTTGCAGGATATATCCCTTTCCTCTTACTACTACCAGCAGGTAGCCTATGTAAAATTTGTCATGGACATGACATCAGTGAAATAATGACCCATCTCCATTCAGCTGATTAATTGGACATTCAAGGTTTTGTGAATACTGCTGGTGTTTTAGGGTTCCTAGTAATGCATGCAAATATTCATAACCTTTTTTTCCCCCATCTTTTCTACCCAAAGCTTTTTACACCTTTACTAAATAAAACTCTTGAATAGAGTGAGGCTTGAACAGAAAAGAAAGAAAAGCAGTGAATGCTGACATCACTGGCTCCAGCCACCATTAGCTAAATACTGTAGATAACTCCAGCTGTATATTTGTTCGACTCTCAGCCAAGTTAGCTTCAGAGGTAAAAAAATGAATAAAAATTGCACTAAATTTCACTGCCTCACTCTAAATCAAATGAACTATAACACAAAGATTGCTGATTGTGATTTTATGTAAAACAGCAACATTAATACTTGCTCTGGTTTTTACTCTTGATGCAAGGAAAACTTCCCACATAAAAGCACCTGGATGTTTTGTGTAGGTGTTATGGTGGTTAGAGGTCATTTTGTATTTAAACTGCAGCATATTAAATGAGACCTCTTTCTGATAAAGTATTTTTTCCTATCTGCCTCTTGCTAAGTAAAACTATCTGACCCTTAAATGGATGGCCATCTAGATTAGTTTGACCTACTTCGAGAGAGCTTTAATGTTGTTTTAGATCCGCCCATGCTTGTGCCTCAACCATCAAAATTGTCCTTTATGTTTATTCATGTGCACTGACCCTTATATTGACTTGAAAAAGGTCAGCTGTACCTTGTAGGTTTTGCCTCTACATTCAATATCTGGCAGTCAAAGTCCTTTTATTTTTGAAAGTTTCATGTCTAGCCTTTCTGTGCATGGTGGTTATGCAGCTGACACCTATTTGAAAGCCATTTTCTTGTAAATGAACTGAGTTTTATGCTAAAATTTTCCATAGAGTACTAAAAGAAGAGAATAGTGCATCATACAGCACAGCGCTTTCTACTGGCTATTTATTGTAAATAAGGCAATTATATTTCAAATGCAAGATGGTAAACAGACAGCAAAGTATGTAAATCAGCTCTGGAATATCCTGTACATATTTACATGGTGGTCTTCAACCTTACAAGTGAAAAAGAAAATATGTTCACATTAAAGAGCAATTGAAGAGTATTACTGAATTTATTATTTTCAAATATTACTATCATATTGGGAGCAAATTATAATTGATCACCTGTCCACCTATCCTCATTGGACACCATGCACAAGTGGCCATATTTCACCAAGAATGCATATAGTGTTGAATGTGTTGTTCCAGATAATCTACTCTCTGCTGCAAGTGGTTTGACAGTAAGTAAACTGGCTTATATTTTATTGAATAACTAGATAGCAGTGTAATCAAAAATGAGCATAGTTGCCATTATCTGTGTAACAAGCTTGTTATATAGTGGAGTGACTACCCGCTGAGTCAAGTTAGGATGAAAATAATGGAAGTGATGATAACTGGCTGCCAGATGTTGAAGAATAGAATTAAATACAATTTATTGTCCCAGTTTCTATCATGGAAACTGGTCAATCATAATCTGTCATATGCAGAGCATGTATGTCAAAGGACATTATATTTACATGGAATTGTGAGAGTTGCTGATAAGAAAAAAATAACCAATTTCAAACAAACACTTATAGATTACCACTGAAGGACATGTTTAGTGGGGCAATCTGATACACTTGCACTTGTGTTTCTTTCAGATCCCAGAGACCTAAAGCAATCAAGTGGAAACTAATACATTTTCCCAGCCCTGTGTCCAATCATCTTACTGTCAGGGTGTTTTGAAATTGCCTGTGCTTAGAGGCAAGCAGAAACATTTATTCCAATCAAATATGTGTTGAACGCATCTCACCCTCTAAAGATTGATAAGTCACTAGGACTGCAGTGTTAAGGCTTTTGCTGCCTTTTATCTTTCTGACAAAAAGAGAAATGTGAAGCTTGCAAAATTTCTTGTTCTATATTTTCTCCAATACTGATGGAAGTAGCCTAATAGTCACTTTATTTTCACTTTAATCTGACCCCAGGGCATGTAGGGTAACAGTTTAAGTCTTTCTCTATGGGATCACTTACAAACTGTAATCTGGCTTTTATCTCACTTTTGAAATAATGACCTCTTACACGAGTGAATAAAGTGAATGTGATTGGTCGATTATCAAGAGGGCGGGATTGTTGTGGCGGAAGGTTCACAAGCAAGTTTAATTGTAACCGGTTTCTCTGAAGCATCTTGTTAAGCAGTTAGCAACTTAGTGCTAGTAGGTTCCAAATGGAAACTAAATTGGTGATTTAGAAACAACATTGTCAAGGAACGCTATGGACAGCTGAAACATGCAAGAGGAGAGTTTTGTGTTAGAGGTCGTGGATGAGTCTCCTCCTTCATAATTTTTTTATTTAGAAGCGAAAAGCGGGGCGAAGATGATGTGGAAGAGGACACCAGGGTGGCAGAAGCTTCATTTAGTGTAGAAGGCTTCCAGCCGTACATGTTTGAGCTCTTGCCTCGTAACGCTGCAAGTTCTGTTAGCTCTACGCCTGCTGAAGACACAGACGTCCATCCCCGGGAACACTGAGACGGAACTCAATGGTAAAGGAAATTACTCTTATTTCTTATTTCAACTGTTGCAACTACGACATATGAATCAAGATGCTATGACCGAAAATATTTGATTTACAGAAGACCGTTGATATGTGATTGTCCAAATGTAGGTGTACAAGCTGACGTATAAATAACTGACCTGCATAAGATAATGAAAAAAAACAAAACAAACAGATTTTAAGACAGGATTTTTTTTAAATAGAAATTTTCAAAATTTTAGGAAAATATTGACTGATAAAGAGCAGAGATGGGAAGTAAAGAAGTACAAATACTTTGTTAC
>NW_015150999.1:226569-253077 GCF_000732505.1 Cyprinodon variegatus | reverse complement strand
CTTGTTCTATATTTTCTCCAATACTGATGGAAGTAGCCTAATAGTCACTTTATTTTCACTTTATCTGACCCCAGGGCATGTAGGGTAACAGTTTAAGTCTTTCTCTATGGGATCACTTACAAACTGCAATCTGGCTTTTATCTCACTTTTGAAATAATGATCTCTTCATGATAGAGTGGCATTAATTACAGTACATTGATGATACACTCTTAACCAAATTAGGAAGCATGTAGTGTACGTAAGGTCCTTTAGTTTTGATCTGAAATATATTAACAGATCTAGCACAAAACGTGTTGCTTTAAAGTGGTACGGAAATGGCTGTTCCAACCGTTGCATTTCAGAATTCTCCTGAGTGGTGCCCAACTTTACACGAGTGAATAAAGTGAATGTGATTGGTCGTTTATCAAGGGGGCGGGATTTTTGTAGCGGAGGGTTCACAAGCAAGTTTGATTGTAACCGGTTTCTAGGAAGCATCTTGTTAAGCAGTTAGCAACTTAGTGCTAGTAGGTTCCAAAAGGAAACTAAATTGGTGATTTAGAAACAACATTGTCAAGGAACGCTATGGACAGCTGAAACATGCAAGAGGAGAGTTTTGTGTTGGAGGTCGTGGATGAGTCTCCTCCTTCAGAATTTTTTTATTTAGAAGCGGAAAGCGGGGCGAAGATAATGTGAAAGAGGACACCAGGGTGGCAGAAGCTTCATTTGGTGTAGAAGGCTTACAGCCGTACATGTTTGAGCTCTTGCCTCCCAACGCTGGCAGTTCTGTTAGCTCTACGCCTGCTGAAGACACAGACGTCCATCCCCGGGAACACTGGGACGGAACTCAATGGTAAAGGAAATTACTCTTATTTCAACCGTTGCATATATTAGCTGCGACATATGAATCAAGATGCTATGACCGACAAGATTTGATTGACAGAAGATCGTTGATATGTGATTGTCCAAATCTAGGTGTACAAGCTGACGTATAAAGAACTGACCTGAATAAGATAATGAAAAAAAAAAACAGATTTCAAGACAGTTTTTTTTTTTTAAATAGAAATGTTCAAAATTTTGGGAAAATATCGCCTGATATAGAGTACATTTATATACATGTTTAAGCCAGAATGATTTGACATTTAAATATATTTTCCCTACGGCTTTAAAGACAACAGATCGTACGGTGGTTGGAGAGTTCCGTACTACTTATGTTTATATTTGAGTATATATGCTTGGCTCCTTTACCCAATGATAAAACAAACCTGTGCCAAGTTCACATTTTATACGGGTAACCTTTTTACTTTTTGTATGATGTTCAACAAAAAACGGTGTTTTTTTTTATTTCTCTTAAAATACATAAAAAATATTGACCTAATTCACCCACCTATAATCAAACATAAAGGCAAACGTATACAGTAGCTACTACTGGTTAATCTCCTTAGTGAACAGGGGTGGCAGTATTTAGCTGCCACCACCCTCCAGTCCAGCCTTACCTTCACAGCTTACTGCAGAAGGACTAAAACAATCAGGGTCTCTAAATCAAACACTGACTTCAGCAGGCCTGACAGCAATATGGTACAATTAGTGGGACCAAAAGTATATGTTTTGATAAATATGTATATATTTTTTTGCTGTCATATCTACCGGTATTTAATGCAGTTTTATACAGTTGTAAAAAGAAATCCTTTCATTTACAGGGGGAACATCCAACATAAGATTTATTTTTATTTTTTTTATGTAAATGAAGTGGTCCTTCAATTATCAGTTAACTTGCTGATAACATTTTGCACAACCCTGTTTATGGTTAAGTTTCATCTGGGCAAGAGCAGTGATAATTAGTCAGCCACATGGCCATGGTAACTCTGTAAGAGCGACAGAGATTCATAAATGAGGTGGGAGGATATCTGGACATGACAGCTACCAATGATGCACTCCACAAATCTGACCTTTATATTAGAGTGGCGAATAGAACGTCATTAAAGTCCAGCTATCAGTCTGCCACAAGCAACATAGGGGAAACAACAAACATGCTGTGCTTAGATAACATCAGCTTCATGACCCAGGGTTATGGGTTTAAGAAAAAAGAATAATTCATAGGGGAGAACTTTACCTGAGTTTTTGATAAATGCAGAGAGAGATGTAATTGTATGTAGGAAAGCCAAGCTGCTGCATCTGGTGCATTAACTGCAGTTTTTGCTTGTCGCTAATGCTACAGCTATTTTCTTGTCTACAGTCGTGATCGTAAAAGCAATTTTGTGAGCATGGCTCGAGTGCAGTGTTGCTATGTTTGCTTTTTATGAGAAACTTTGGGCTGGGTTTTTTTTTAAGTCATTTGTTTGGGCTGTTTAGATTTATGGATATGCTATGGACAGAATACTATCTATGTAGAATGTCTAAAGGGAGTCTGCAGGCAACTATGCTCAAGTAAATGATCAAATTGCTATTGTTTTCTCTGTCTAAGATGTATTTCTTTTATAAAACAGTAGGTGTTATTAACGTAAGGAAACATTTTATTGCTGTTTATGTATTTTTTGTAACAATGAAAACCCAAAACAAAGTTATGCATAATTGTGTCCAAAGCAGTTGACGAGTCCATGAAAAAATGCAGTTACTTGACATAGCCTTATTTAAATGACTATTGACCTTATATGGATCTGTTTATTATTGCTCTTGAGAAAAGCTCAAAGGCAATCTTTAGATTCAATTACACATCTATGCTCCAGATAATATTAACACGAGTTCTGAAACTGTTGCTTTCAATGAATAAGATCAAGGACAGGGAACAAAAAGGCATTTAAAATTTTAATGTCATTTGTGAGTGGATTTTTTCAATCATACAGAATCACAATATTAAGTTTATAGTTTCACTTTCTTTCATTTAATTTTACTAGCTGGTCTCTTCCTATGAGTGTGAATCATATAACAAAAAACCTCAAAAATTTCCCTTATGTAAAATTCAAGCGCCTGTCTCAAGGTGTGATAGACTCTGTGCACATAATTAGCTGCATAACAGACACACCTGCTGTTCATGTACTGACCTCAGCCCCACATTCACACTAGGAGCTTTCTAAACTTTGTAGTGCCGTCTGTTAATATTAGCGAATGACACTTTACAAGTCGAAAATAACCACAATAAGATCACAATGCCCCACTTACCTCAACATAAAAAAGCCATCTAAGTAAATAGTGCTTAAACTGTGTGTGGTAAATGCAAAGACTCATTAAAACTTTAATACTTTCCCCTGACAGACCCTGTCAAGCTGGAGACAACCCTAGAAGGGATGGGGCAAATAGACCAGGGAAAGCACTGTCAGATATTAACTTGGACTTTGAGGCTCTTTCATTCAACCCAAGGCATTGCCTGAGCCAATGAGATAAAAGCCTCTGCATTTGTAAGAGCCAATCAGCAATACTCTGAAGAGACCCAGGCCAATTAATCTCTTTGGTGACATGAGCTTTGGAGGGATGGCGTGGTTAACTCCTGGATGCGTACTGAGACCGGAATGAAACCCCACTGTTTCCCTTTTCATCTCAAAGACTGACAAAGAAAAAAAAAGACATTCCCTGCAGCCGAGAGAACTTTTGAGGGGTCTCAGTTTGAATTTGCACCTGTTCTTCCAAGCGGTGAAAAGACAAGCTCTGAATCACATCATCAATCTTTTGAAGAATTTGCTGTCAGAATAATTTATGCAAGGGGAGCAGGCAGACACATATTGCCTCTTTGTAGGTCCTTTTTTTCCATCCCTCTGTGATGGCATACTAGTTTAACTGGCAGACCAACATGTCTACTCTCAAAACCCTGTAGATCAAAGCTAAAAGACAGTTGTGTTTCTCACATCCCATTCCAGCTCTTGATGTCACATTGGGTCCATCATTTTGATAAGTTAGAATTTTAAAAACTATATAACATACATAAACTGACTTTTGTTGGCCTAAGGGACATGTGCGCCTTTACATTCAGTACACTTCACACGACAAAATTAGTGTTGCCACAGGCCATTTGTGTTAAATCATCTGGGAAAAAACATTTAAGGCTAAATATTCTTGACAAAATCCTTGGTTAAAGTTCATCTCAGATATGATAAATGCTCTTTGATGGGATCAGAAGTTAATTCAGAGGTAAGAGCAAAGCTTTTTTTTTTTTTTTAAGTCATACTGCAGGCAAGATAAAAACTGTGAAAATATATTTGTATGTTGTTTAGTGTGTCCTCTGTCACAATTTTTTGGATTCATTGAGATAATATGATTCAAACCAATTTCTCCACACAAGGCAACAGTGGAAACTGGTCATCAAATCAGAGAGTTTTAAAGCGTTTATTCCAGCTATCATCAAAATGCTGCTTACACTTGTGATATCTTATTCGATTTGATCCCATCCAAAAGAGTGGCTTTAAAAGAATGACCCTGACATGCAGTTTTATCTTAATTAAATAAAAGATAAATTATGTTGAAATAAAAAGATACAATAAATCTTTGTTCTTTTTACATTGCCTAAATTTCTATAGCTCATAAGCTATATATTTCAATAGCCGCATCGCATCAAGAATCAATAAAAAGACTTTAAAGAAAGAAACCAAGCAATGAGAATCAAGCCTAAAAAAGATGCCATGTGGAAAATTAAACTCAGGTATCAATGATGATACACTGGACACCCAGAAAGAAAATTATGACAGAAAAAGGTCCTCTGAGGCAACCTGTCAATTCACTCAGCTTACACTTGAGCAATCTGTAGTTGGAGCCCTAGTGTCCTAAAGAATCTGGAGGTGCATACAGTACTCCAGAGCACATTTGTCAGATGCAAATTTAAGACCAAACTGTCATTCTCCCAGTTTGGGAAGTCTTTTGTTATGTTTGGATTATGTGTTTGGCGATGAAACAAGGGAGCCCATGTTTCTGTCAGTAAAAGTTGTCACTGTATTTGAAATATGTGGAACTCACTCCAAAGAAGTTACATAAGCATACTTATCATGATTCATTGTTTTACTAACAGGCATTTTATACTGCAGTAGACAGTTCATCCATAATAAATAGGATTCCTGTAGATGTGTGGAACACCATTTTCTCTCCAGTTTCCAAGCATTATGCTTCAAAGTAAGCAGCTCCATATTAAACCAAGCAGCCAGTTTCCTATGAATAAAGCCCTTCTTTTTTCAAACAGGCTATCTTACTGATACAGG
Organism: Cyprinodon variegatus; assembly: GCF_000732505.1. Taxonomy (NCBI): domain Eukaryota; kingdom Metazoa; phylum Chordata; class Actinopteri; order Cyprinodontiformes; family Cyprinodontidae; genus Cyprinodon; species Cyprinodon variegatus. The sequence goes on along the minus strand of NW_015150999.1, from coordinate 247,921 downwards.
GCATTTAAAGCTATGCAGGGACTGCGTTGGTCACGTTTTTTTATTCTTAATTTTTCATCAAAAGGTAGAGTTATTGCCTTACTAATTCATAAACCTTGATCTCTATTACATTCAATAGAATAAGAAAAATTTGGCAATTTAGTTTCACTAGATTGGGTAATAAATATGAACAAGAAAGCATTCGTGTCTTTACAGTGAGTACGGAAAGTATTCAGACCCCTTAAAATTTTCCACTCTTTGTTTCATTTTAGCCATTTGCAAAAATCAATAAAGTTCATTTTATTTCTCATTAATGTACACTCAGTACCCCATCTTGACAGAAAAAAACTAAAATGTAGAAATGTTTGCAAATTTATTAAAAAAGAAAAAGAGGTAAAAAAAAGAACCCAAATATCACTGTGACTGAGCTCCAGAGATGCAGTACGAAGATTGAAGAAAGCAGGTCGGGTCTTTATGGCAGAGTGGCCCCGATGGAGGCCTCTCCTCAGTGCAAGACATATAAAAGCATAGAGTTTGCCAAAAACACATGAAGGACTCTCAGACTACGATAAAGAAGATTCTCATGTCTGATGAGACCAATATTGAACTTTTTGCCGTTAATTCTAAGCAGTATGTGATGTATATGGCCACAACTTAGATTACCCAATACTTTTATTGGCATATTTCTAAAACTGCCAGCAATTGAACCCCCTTGTGTTTTGGCCGTGGATTACAACCTAGTTTTCCACCCTTCAATGGATCATTCTGTCAAGTCTGCTTCTGTCTTCTTGAACGACAGTGGACCTCGGCAGATGGCCACTCACACTTAGCCTGGTTCTGCTGGTTTTCTTGCTGTTTAAAGGGAGTCTTCCTCTCCACTGTCGCTACAAACATGCTTGGTGTGAGGGATTGTAATTGACTTAACGAGTCAATGCAATCAGCATGGTTTTCATTAGAAAGAAAACTTTGAATAAGTTTGACTGTATGATCTGGTTGAATTGCCCTTGTGAAGTGCCTTGAGATGACATGTGTTTTGAAATGGAACCATATAAATAAACTGAATTGAATTTAATTCAATCATCATTCTTGTAAAATTACTGCACTATTCAAATTTGCAACGCTTTTGACTCGGGTTATGAGGAAATTAAGACTGAGAGATGTATGGCATTTACAAAATACAACCAATAATGACTATTGATTTTATTCCAGCCCTCATAAAGCCTTTTCAAGAACAGACATATTTTTTATTTCACAGACACCTTCGTCACAAATCAAAACTTGCTCTTACTTATCATCTAAATCATATTATTTCAAAGTACTACAGTATACAAACCTGAAATTGGGGATTTGGGGGATATCTACTAAGATACTCAGAGTCTGCTATGTTATGAATATTGGAAAAAGTGATACAAAATATTATCCATGCATAACAAACACGTTCTGTTACGAATAGACAGAGTTGGTATAATTTTCAGAGGTTGTTTCATGCCATTGGTATTACCAAAATTAAATACTCTTTTGGCTAAATAATCTATTTAATTGCATTCCCAAAAAATGTTCCAGTAACATAAAAACGACAAGCCAATCTCTCTGTTTTTTTTTTTTTTGTTTTGTTTTTTTTTACAGAAAAAGCTTCCAAGAATTAAACTTCATATTTTACAGGCTCCCTAATTAGAACTGACATTGCAATACAATTCTGTGAACTGTTCTTTATTATTGTACTGTAGATGGTGGTCATCATGTATTCAGCTGGGGTATTTAAACTCACAGTAATAACTAACAGGCATATAGCTTAGTTCCTAAGTGAATGAAGCAATGCTTTGATTGGATCCGGGCTCCCTGATAACCAAGCATAACAGATCTGTCTGCTCTATTTGTCCATCTTAGCACAGTGCATAATCCTGTATGTCTTCTAGCCAAGGAAGCCTTGGTATCAGCGTGATTTATGAAAGAGGATATGACAGAGGGTGTAATGCTATCAGTTGTTTTCTCTTTATGCATTCAAGCTGCACAGTTAACACTTTAGCATCACTTCCCACCCATTAGGTCCTTCTTTACAAACACGCTGTTCTAGACAAGGCCCGAAACGAGAAATGTCATTGTCATTGAAGCTAAACCTATCATCTTATGTGATCTAGTTACTTATAGGACTTGTTTTGTTATAGGAAAAAAAAACATATTCAAATGAAAAGAAACACATCAGATAGACATATATCTAAAATTCTAAGTAGTTTAGACAAAGATAAGAATTTAAAAAAAGCTTTATGGGAAAAATTATAATTGTAAGCAGTTATCACCAAAGTTTTTGGAGGACCAAACCTACGCTGGTCGCTTTTCTGGGTTTGTGATTCTTTTTCACTTAGCATACAAACAGATATGGTTCTTTCTTTTGTTGAAAATATACCAACACTGTACTGCTTAACTTCTGGGAACATGAGGTAAAAATGTAAACAGTGAAGAACTTGTCAATAATTTGCTCTTCTACTTGCAAAGTGTTCAACCCCCATCTGGCTAGCTGTGTTACTGTATCTTCAAAGTTAGTTTATATTTAAAGTTAGCTTTCTTCAAACATCTTATAAGAAAATGAACAATCATTTCCACCCAATTAATGTTAGATTTGTAATGACAAACAACAGAGTTTAGGAGCATGCTGTCATGATTTGATGAAGAGGGCTCAGAGTAGGTCAAAAAACTATTGTCAGTTTCAATGATGAATAATAAGAAAAACTTACCAACTGAGCTTGCAATGAGGAAAAAATAGAATCAATAATAAATAAGAATATGACAGGGCAATGGAAATATCAGAACAATGGAAGGAACCAGTACTGTTTGGTTCTTCTGTTGTGGATCTCATATTATTTTCAGTGGAAACTATGAACTCTTTGTCATCATCTGCACCTTGTGTATACATCTTTGCAAGTATTAACTTACTCATGAAATACATAGGAGACAGGAAACATCATTCGCAGCGTAACTGGGAGCCACACTGCCCTACTGTGGCCTGAATACATAGAGTACAAGGAGGCTCCACCTTTATTGCTTTGCACAAATGAGCTTAATTACCAGGTGGCAGTGCAGATGGAAGGGTTTGTACCTAAAGCCCCTGTCACACTTTCATTATTTAGACCAGCATATGCCTGCGGTACTAAAAATCTGGCAAAAATGCTGGAATACGTTCGATAAGTTATGGGTATGTTTTGTATAAGTTATGAGCATGCTGAAGAATGCTAAACACGCTGGTACAAGACGACACACGGCAAGTGTATGCCAGTGTATGTGGGGCAAAAGTTACAGGTAAGGTATCCAATCGTTGACATAAGTCGTGGCATCTAGCTTATCCAAAACTTACGAGTAACTTGTGCATAACTTATGAGTAACTTATTAACTTATTAAGAACTCATCTCCAATTCATATCAATGTCTGATGTGTTCCAGATGACCATTGAATGTGTTTCTAAGTTACATTTACAGATTAATGGCGTATTGGCAGCACTTTGAAATAAAAGGGGTTTCACAGGAGGAAACCGTTCTCCTCCAGACTGGTTATCGAGAAGGTGAGTGTGATGGATCCTCCCTGCGTTCACACCCACGGCCACAACCAACAAACTTCCTAGCAGACATGAAGCTGAATCTGCTGGGACTACAAACCTTTCGTTTTTTTAATTTATATATTTATTCTTTTTTTGGCCGAGCGGTAAACAGCAGCTAGGTTAACACCGCGATCAAAGACACCTGTTTATGCAGCCCGGGCTTCTCTGGGCGCATCGCTGCTCTCCGCAGGACATTGGCACCTGCATCATTTCATGTGCATTACGCTGCTGCGCATTATGCATACGTTAGGCTGTTGTTGGACATAAGTTCTGGACTCATTATGAATACGCTATGTATACACCCAAAATTGAAAAACTACATAGAAAGTTCAGCGTATGCCAGCTTTTTAGGAGATTCTGCGACGTCGGGCATACACTGTTTAAATCAGCAAGGTATAACAGGGCCCTAAAGATTTGTTCAAACCGAACACAAACTTCACAGCAGGAGCGAACAATATACATGTATATGCACAATATACACCTTATGTAGTGGAGGACTCTGGAGCACTGTGAGACAAAGATCTCTATTATAGGGAGCTGAATGATGACTTTTTTCATTCAGCTCCCTAAATCCATTTCCAGTTTAGAAGGGCACTTGCCAGAGTTTTATGAAATAGCAAAGGAAGACTCTGCTTGAAAAAAAAATTCATGTTTTTGTGCAAACTGTGCCAACTAGGACTTAAGTCCGTATTTCGGCCACATCCACTTAACATTTGAAGCATCACATGAGTTAAAACATCTAACCTCTAAATCCTCTGGATGAGGGATGTAATGTAAGGAATTATTTTTGAACCTGATATTTTCAGCAGAACCTGAATGTACCTGTATGTTTCTGAAGTTCTGTATAATTTTGCTGAATAAAGGCTTCATTGTATGTAAATTATACCTTGACTGCATCAAGTATTTTCCATTTCTTTATATATATTATGATCACACATTTAAATGGTGAAATATGAGGCTAGTGTGTAGGATCGTGGCTTAATTTGCCAAATGAGCTTGAAATAGTTCATTATAGGTTTGTGAACTTACAGTAGTTATTTGTTTGAAAAAGTGAACTATGAAAATGAGCAAGTGCATTTTTATCTGGGAAAACTGAACTTCGAGGTTTTTAATTTTATTTGTAAACTGGCATAGCATTGCTTGCATCATCTATCACAGGCTGGTTTGCTGCAGCTTTGGCCAGGGACAAAGCCAAGTAGGAGCGGCTCATCCACTCAGCAGACAGGATTATTGGCCTCAACCTCCCATCTCACCAGAACTATATGTTTACAGTACCTAGAGGAGTGCAGCCAGGATTGCAGCTGACCCCACTCACCCTGGACACTGACTGTTCCATTGCCTCTGGCAAAAGTCTCGGGTCCATCAGGAGCAGGACCTTAAGCAACCAGAACAGTTTCTTCTCTGTCACTGCCTTGCCGAACAGATGTTTAAGTGGTCACAAACAAGTATGAGCTTATTTTGTTTTTTGCTTGTTTTTTTGTTTTTGTTTTTTTTGCACTAACCACACTGCTCTTGGGATTCATTTGGTAGTGAATGATAAGGAGTGTAAACTGTTCCATAAAATATTTCACTTGATCATAATAATATTTGTTGTACAATTGTGAATTAGAAATGTACGTTTTTATTGTCATCAAATTTAAAGGGTTTGCAATCTTTCATGTTTTGCGACAGAAGAAAATCAAACCAGATGCTGTGGCTGTGTTTTCAAAATGAAGAAAAAGAAAAGAGAGAAATACATCTTTTAAATATTACATTAGAAATATGTAAGAGTTTTATAATATTATTTCTTTCTCTTTTTTATGTTATTCGTAACACTTAAAAGAATTAGAACTGGTGATCTGTTTAAGCAAATTTCCTATAAGATCAGTAGGCTGAAAATAAATAAATGAAAAATTCTTTACCTTTCTATGAACTTTTTTGTGAAATATTAGTTATTCTCCCTAAAATTGACTTTTGCTTTTGTGATAGACATCTCTGTATCACATTCAGCTACTTAGCAAGACCAGTTGGTTCTGATAAAAAGGGAGGGTATACTGCTGTGGGTTCCACAGTGGAAATGCCCTCAAAAATCAGCAAGGATGAATGAAGGTTTTAGTATAAGATGTTCCAAAATGAAATGTCCCAGTTCTCCTGGTAAAAAATTTGCCTTTACACTAACACACACACCCGAGGTTCAGAGTAACATACTGCAAAAATGCTTGAACAAAGATGATGGAACTTACTTATGATAAATCACGTGGAATATACATTAGTAGCCATTCAAAATTTCACCACTTTCCTTGATGGGCCCTTGACTGGTCATTGGCTGGTCCCATGCAATAATGTTTTTTAAACATCACTATTTGTACTAAAATATTCCTTCTGTAATGATTTGTTGACATTAAGATCTAAACAGAAGCATCATCTCCTGGTCAGACCCTGTAATTCAATGAAAGGGTGGAGTCAGAGTAAAAAAATATGCAAGAGGAGGTCACTCCAGTGGCTGGAAGTTGGAGGGGATTTCGCTGGGAGTTGGATGAAAGTGGGCTGCCATTCGGCAGGCATTTGATTGGAAAAGGCCATTTTGAATGGCTGCTACTGTACTTTTAGCCCCTTACTGCTACATGCCTTCTTTAATCTCAAGTAATTCGTAAAGATATGCTTTTTTGGTTAATTTAAGTCACATAAATTTAAAACATGATAAAATGATCAGAAGATTCATAATAGTTTGATTTAACATGCTTTATATTCATCTGGATTCACTGCATTACATCAAAAATGTGATATTTAAAGCTCTAGAGTGAGAAGATTAAGTCATTGAAATGTATTATTAGATAATATTAATTCCAAATTTTAAACCATTATTAAAGCATAACACTAACTTATTTATTGGTATTAGTCATAGGTTTGTTAGCATAATGGCTACAGACAGCAAAATGAGTCAGTGGTATGTACATCACCAAACCGTTGCATGCTAAATAGAGGAGCTTATGCCCTACAATAATGCTACATTCTGGCTGCGACTCTAATAAAACAATAATAAATCTCAACCCTGTTCAGAGAGGGTCGGCAAATTACAATATCTCTCAGCCTCCTGGGTAAAGTGTTATGGGCTATGTTCAATGACATTCAAGCTCACTGTCTGTCAGATGATTGAGAGGTTAATCGCTGAGTAAACAAACATCTCCAAATGCATTATAATAAGAGCTTAGCTGTACTAAGGTAAGAATGTGATGACAATGATTTAGCTGGCTTCAGTGAAAAATCTCAGATTTTTAATCTCTTTGGATAAACAGAAATGCTATTGTTTCCAGATTGCTATAAATGATTTTAAAGGAATAATAAGGCCAATATTTAATCACAGCTTAATGGAGCTGAAATGCCAAAAGACCTGTAACATGGATGATAAATGTCAATTTTACTTGTTGAACAAACAGGGAATATTTTATGTCTATGTTGCTCACACTATACTGTTGGTGATGTTTTTAGGTGTAGTCAAATGTTAACATCAATTTTAACATAAGAGTTCAAATAAATCATCCCATTGTTTGAGTAATATTTAACAGACTAATATAAAACTGTTAAGATTTTTTTTCCCCAAAAACATGTTTGTGAAGAAATACTATATATATGTCTTATACTGAGCATTAGAATGATTTAAAATAATATACTCTACTTTGTCTAATAAATATTATAGAACAATAACTTAAGCTTTGTGCTCTTTCAGTGCTGTTAAAACAAAAATTATAAAAACAACATGTGATTATTTGGGTGGTTTGATTTCTGTTTGTGGACCAAAGTAGCAACAGAACCAGGATAGTCTCATGATGAAGATATACATCATGAATTACAGACAGTAATTGTAATGAATTACACAAAAAAACCTACAGAACCAGAAGGAATACAACATATAATCCAGCAATAGGAAGACTAAACTCAGAAGTGTATACTTTGTGGGGAAAATAACAGTGGAACAAGATAAGTACAATCAACAGAACAAAAGCCAACTAGGGGATGAACAAAACAAGAAAAAAATGCATTGAAAACGTAAACAAAACTATAAATATATATGATAGCTGTGATGCTGGGTATGCTTATATCACGTTTGCCTAAGAAATTCTTAAAACTGCAGCTAAAGAATCAGTTCCGAGTTGTTTTTGAAGGGACAAAGCAGTCTGTAACAGAATCACCAATCAAGTAAATATAACAATAATGTCAGATGCTGCTGACTGAGAGTAACATAGTTTCAAAAGCACTGCTTGAAATTGTTTTGCAGAACAAATGTTCTTTCTGTGACTTGCTGTGGCTAACTTGTTGTATCTCTCTTGCTTGTTGTTTTTTTAGGTTAGTATTCCAACAGACCATAGTAAAGTTTCCTTTATTTCCTCCTTCCAGGCAGTTCCTTCTAACTCTCCTGTGCTACATTTTCTAGGTCCATATTTTTTGCTTGTATTTGCATTTTGATATGCTACCAAAAAAAGGCTGTTCAACTGTGTATCAACTTTTGGAATGAATCACCTACATCAAAGAGTTTTTGTTTACTCTGTTATTTTTAATTAACATGATTAATGCAATAGCAATTACATAATACAGGTGAAGTAGTTCAGCTGGAATATGAAATATAGAAATGATAAATGTATGAAATAGATAATTAAATAAAAAAACCTCTGTCAGCAAAAATGTCCCACATATGCTTCACCTGCACCAAGTCTATCTTTGTCTGGAAATTTAGTACAGTATGTCATATAGCACTGTATAATAAACAGATAATATTAGGAAAGCCAGTGTAAAAAAATTTATGATGTCATTGTTAGAAACATCACACATTAAATTAGCAATAACTAGAATAAAGACGTTACCATACCTGCAGAACAACATGCAGCAACATGCCAGTAGTAACAAACGACACTAAGGTCCTTCTGGCTGAGATATAGATAGTTTTAACCCATGGGGATAGCTGGGTGGGCGATAATGTCTTCCCAGAAGGCCTCACAGAGCCCAGCACCCCTTTTCCCCCTAGGAGGCAGGATAGGTTCAGTTCACAAACAGAGCAGAGTTACTCACCCAGGGGACTCCTGAGCCGTACAGGTGAGACCACACATGTATCACTTCAATTTATCATTCTCACAGGGCAGGCTTTGCAAACATGCTCTAGCTGCTAGATCAACCGATACGAAGCATGGCCAGGCACCCGTGTCCCAGCAGCTTCCTCTCCTGAAATGGCAAATGTGCAAAATAGGGATTAGGTTACTGTTGCTTGCAGCAAGTATGAACAGCTCTTGCAACTATATACTGTAATGCATTTTTTTTTATCTCTGTCCTGAAAGTTATAAAATGGATTCTTATTTTAACCTTTAGGATAACATATATTGTATCTTTGGCTTTCCACTCGGTGCCTTTATAATCCAATACATTTAGCACTAGGTATCCTGTGAAGAATTTAAGTATAATAAAATTAAATATAACTCAAAAATATCTGTATTTAAATATTCTCTAATTTTAATCATCTACAATAGAGATAAAAACCACACAACTCTGGTTTAGACAGACATAATACATTATATTCTAAGTAACATCTTGGTAAAGCTTTATGTGGATGTTAATAAAAGAAAATTAATTTTAACAGGATTAAACTAGAATTGAAGAAAAAAATACTTAAAAGGACAACAACATCCAAACCAAGCCACATACTGCCGACAACCGTTTTAAATCTTTTGAGGTGTGATCTTTCCTTGTGCAAGAGAAAAAAACCTTATAGATATGAGAAACTGAAACCATATTTTTGCAAACAAAAAATGATCTTGGTGGATCTGTTATGATTACTAAAATGATTATGTTCTGAAAAAACAAAATAAGTTATTTTTATCAAATACAAAAATACACAAAAATGTTGGGTCAAATTACAATCACAGTTTGGTAAATCGCATGTGATTATTCCAAAAAAGCAAACTAGTTTCAAAATGTGTCATTCTCAAAGACACAACTATAATATTGAGATCATTTATGGAGGAGAATGTGACCTCAGCTTGTACTGCTAAAAAGATGGAATAAGTGGTGATGGATTTATAAGGGCAGCATTTTAAAAGTTAACCTTGTAGGTATTGCACAGTAAACTGTCGAAGTCAAGGTACTGAATTTACAACATTTGTTTGATTAAGCTGAAGACATCTGCTTTCATTGTATTTACTATTACAATTTTTTGTTAATAGAATGACCTTATGGTGTTTAGTTTACACAACTAGTATCTATTCCTCCTTCTAATGAGGTGGGATAAATCTATGAAGAATAGAACTGTAGTACTTTAAACAAGAACCATAAGGCCATAAACCTTGATCATTTTGGACATTGTGAACCGATGTCCATGTTTTATCCTAATATGTTCACAGGAGTAGAGGGTGATGCTCTGCTCCACTGTGCAGCTGGCCTATCATAGCTTCTGCAAACCTTCCCCGAACTGACTATACAAGACACCTCCAACCGAGGTGTGCCTTGGCCCCCAACAGATTTTAAGAACAGTAAAACACCACAGCACAGAAGATTTGTTTCTCTTTCCATGAAGCTTCCCAGGGGTTCACATTCGAAGAGGACAACACCATGGCGCCAGGCCCAAGGCCCAGATCTCAAGCATGACCAAGGCTAAGTCATAATGGTTGACATTTCAGAACCAGATGGCTGCAAAACAGAGGGCAACATTTTTCTCTGAGTTTTAGAAGCTGCAGAGCCAGAGTGAAGGTGAAAGCCTCATAAGGAAGCCTTTCCCTTGGTGTGTGGCACATGCTGTGAGCCTGCCATACTAAGTTGCTAACTGTTGGAAGAAACCCAAACTTTTCAAAATGGACATGGACAGAGGTATAGGGTCTGGCACACTTAGGGACAGATTTTAGAGTATTATGATCAGTTTGTGTGTTTTCTGATTTTGAGATGTTATTTTTAAAGCTAAAACAAGCTTTATTTTACTAAGGGTTTAAATACTGATGAAACATGTTAATGTGTTTTTTTATCATACGCTCATTACATTTCGATTACTAAATTATGACAAAAGAAATCATTTAATGGAATCCTCATGTCTGTTCGCTGCTAGCTGGTTCAAGGAGGGTAAATAATCATTTAACTAAAGGTATTATATTCCTGATTGATTTCACAAAAATTATTATCTGGCCAAATAATGTTTTATTTATAACACTTTCATTTGTTATGCTAACACATAGCCAGTAGGGCCTATGTTCATAGACAATATATATGACAGTCGGAATAATATTTGATCAAATAAGATATTTACCACTCCTACTGGGATAGGAAATACATATATTAATGTTGCACAACAACTGTATAGAAATACTTTCAACAGTAAGAAACAACAATACAATGTGTCACGTACCAATCATTGAATAACACCATATTTATTTTTAGGGGTTGAATTAAAAAATGTTGAAAAGATTCTAACGTGTCTAGTCTTCTGCAACAGCGATGACAGCCCTTACTCTAACGAAATAGCAGATCATACAAAGTGTTGAGGTATTCCAATATGGAAAGTGTGAAGTGGTTAAAACAGATGGCGGGGGATCAATGCATGTGCCTTATGTACCTCTCGCTATGCAGTTATTCTCAAATTTTCCCTTGTTTTCACTTCAGTGCTCCCAACTGACAAACCCTCTGCTCTTGCAGCTTTCTATTGTCAGACACAGCCGAAGCCATGTCTCGCCAATTAGGGGAATAGCAGCTTTGGAAAGCCTTCCTGCTATGTCTCCCTGCATTTCAGTCTTGGTTTGGATATGGCTGTGCTAAGGTGTCATATTGGGAACAGTCTGCCAAGACAAGACACATACCACAGTAAGCATAATGATCAATAATTTGCACATTCCTATCCACTAGTGATTTGACTAAAATAGCCCGTATGCAGCCACTGCTGCTTAAGTCTCAGTCAGACTCAATTCTTAAACCTGAAATACTGATTTAAATATATAAATGTTTAAAATGTTGTCTTCAGAAGAATTATTATTGTTTTTTTTATTGTAATTTGAGGTAGTTTTGCTTCCAGTTTGAAAAAAAAAGATGACCATTTCAAACAAAATTATTTTTTTCAAATCTAGAATTAACATTCTGGATGTCTAGAAATTAGTTTCAGATCTCCACATTCCTATTGTTACTGGTCATCATTTGTATCATTTTGACTGTGAAGACATGTATTTCAGGTATCACAAATACATATTTAGTCAACTTGATAAATGTCAAAACGGCCACTTAAACTATGTAAACATTTTTAGGTATATAAAGCTTAATTCATACTAGTATAATTTAGTTTTTTACTTTCTGGGCGGGGAGGCACTTCCTGTTGCCATAGTGACTCATCGAATTGGGGCTCCACTGACATTGGCTTTTATTTCTTCTTATGCATTTGTTTAACTTTGAGTAGACCTACTTTGAGTTTACAGTTTCACAACAGCTTCTACGTGTATGAATTACTTCAATCAACTCTCAGTTCCTGACCCAAGGCTAGATCAATTTAGAGTTGCAGATTTTAATCTGAGTTTATTAAACCTCCTTCTTGAAATGGACCGCTGGTCACTTATTATCCTATTCTATGGGTTTAGCAGAACACACAGAACACACACTACAATTACCAATACAAGCTGGATCTGATATAAACAAGACCATGCTACAACAAATGTTGTAATTCTCACGATGTTTGAAATCTAATAGTCATGCATACCAATTTCTTACATTTTACAAATTCCTACAGGTCAGGGTTGCATATTAAACAGCTTTATGTAAACACTATGTTGCCAAGTTGAAGTTTCTTGCCTATTAGGTTATTGTGTAACACAGAGTATGTGTATGCTGTACAACAAAGCTCACGTAAGGCATAAAGCTTATGGTTATATTTAGCTTCATGCTGGCATCTCAGACCTGCTGTGGCCATCTGTTCATTTTGGAGTAGATTTGAAAGAAAAACTTGATAAACAGTGAACCTTTATTGATCCACATTTATTCATTACCATCAGCGCATTAACCCCCTGTCTAATGTTAATACCTCTTTTAGCAACCCTCAATCAGGTGGTAAAATCTTCAAACACACACCTACACAAACACCAAATGTGGTCGGTGGACCCCGAACTGAGAAGCACCGAAGACCCCTGTTCCTTATATTACCATATGCATGATGTAAAATATAGTATTCTGTGTTCAAACTAATCTGGGCATTATTTTCAATACTAAAAAAAAGTTAAAACTCATTCTGATTACCCAAGGAGTTTGCAAAACATGTTTCAGTATATTTTACATTTCTTCAAACACAACCCAATAAGACAATATTGCAAAAGATATGTTTAAATTGGAAAAAACATAAGCAGATACTAAAGATTTTATCACAAAATATGTCACTTTAAATGTTCCCTTGTTTTCTGTTACGTTTTTATGTTGTTATGAGTGATGTTGAAATTACGGTGACTGCAGAAAGGTGAATCATTTTACTGCAGCTCTGTAAACCACCTGAATGTCTCTTGGTCTTGATTTGTTTCACAAAGACATTGGGGTTTTCAGTCTGGCTAAGACTGTGAAGCATGATGTTTGTGTAGCAGATAAGTTCCATAGAAGAGGCAAACTGGCAGTTAGATTACAAATCTAAAGGACAGAAAAACAAAAAAGTCAAGGCAAGAAAATAAAAATGCAAAGAACAGCACTTGGGGACTAAGTTAATCTGGTGAGAATTTGAGAGAAAGAAGATATGCTGAAGACATGCTGAAAAGAAATTAGGGGATGAGTCACAGATCTGCCAGGTAAGCTGCCAGGGAGACAGAATGGAGGCATATGAAAACACATGACACATGAGAAAAATTGAAGTAGAGGAGACAAGAGAAGAGACGGGACCAGTTGGCAGCTGGTATTCTAGCATTTATGATATAGACACAATAAACAATCTGATTTGCATCTATGAGATCTGTCTGCTTGGTTACTGGAATTCTTAATAGTCAATCATTTACTTTCTAGTGGCGATGTTTCACTAACTGTATGGAAAAAAGAAAGAGCAACACCTGACGAGTAAAATAGAATTAGATTGAGTCTGGGTTATTCTTTTTGATAAAGATTAAAGATTATACAGAGGGAGCTGATACACACTTATTCTGCTGTATGGGAACCTGCACTTCCACTCTTTTTTTGACCTTGAAATCTCTATGCTAATACATTGATCATGGATACTGCTCAGAGGTTAATATCCATGATAAAGGAAGCAACTACATGTTTATTTCCCAAAGTTGATTTGTATGCACTATGGGTTCTTGGAATATATATATGTTTCAGTTTGTTTCTCAATCTGCTCTATATATGTGGATGCAATTTATATACCCAATGCACCTTTTCTTCCTTTTGGCACCTTCTTTTGATTATTGAGCTGTTCTGACAAGTGAATTTCTCCACTCTGAGATCCATAAAGTCTCTCTTATACAGGTACAGCACACCCAAGGATTATGATGAATAAGCAGCTGAAGAAGAATGGATGGATATAACTGATTCTTCCATAGTTTCAGGTTTGTGAGCTATAGATATATTTTGTGTTTTATTGTCGACTAGACATAATGAGCACCTTTGAGTCTTTTTTTTCCCACATCTCCCCATTTCACAAATGTGGATATCACTTTGTAGTTGTGAACTGTATCACAGTTATTAATGTTTCATGAACTTATGTTAACAATTAATCACAGTAATAGGGTGACCTGCATTGAAACTAAAGTTACAGCTACTCTCTGTATAATGAAGGCACATAATGTTGCATAGTGAGTTAAATATTAAATCTATTTCTCTGGTTTGAGAATTTGTCTTGTTCCTTTAAAATTTTAAATTCACTGAAAAGTTTTTTTTGTGTGTGTTTCTACAGCCTCCTGACATCTGTGCCCTATCAAATCTATAAAGAAGTAGCTTTGTTGTTGAGACTGTTGGACTGTTAGAGATGAAGCCTTGTTGCAACAACCCAATCCTTCTATTTCTCTTTATGAATATGGTATAATGACGAGTAGCATCCTGTTGTACTCACAGGGACTTAGTTAAATAATAGCTCTTAGCTGCTGGTGATTAGGGCACTGTGTTAACCTCAACATTTTCTTCAGGGATTTCAAACAATTCCAAGAAAACACATTATATCTCCACATTCAATTAATTAAAGGAAACTTAATTCTGAATGCTACAGGCCATCATCGTAGAAATGCAATTTGAAATTCATACATGGTAATTTTAGGGAACCTGTTTAAGTGGTGGGAGGTGGACAATTGGTCAATGGTTACTTTATTGGAGACTCTGGCACTTTATCAATAGCATCTTATTAGAATGACTTTTTTTTTAACAGTCTCCTGTCTGGCAATGTGGCAATAAGAATTATTGTCTTAATACCAAAAATAACCCAACAGATTTTAGTTTCGCAAGTGAAGCAGTACAGCTATAGCAATAGTGTTACGCTTGATTTATGCATATAAATTGCTTTATATAATTATGCAGGGAGTTTTATTGATTATATGAACACTGCAATGTAAGTAGAACAGGAAAGGAAAAACAGGAAAAAAAGGAGAAAAGATGAAAGAAAGAGATAATAGGGTAATAACGATAAGACATCTTCACTCTGCTTCATTACCTGCAAAAAGATGTAAAAAGAACAGCACAACCAAAAGACATGGTACAAGACATACAATAAAGTAACACCTAGATACTATCGCTGAAGTATAAGTAGTATTATTTAATATGACATGTATACTGGGGTAGCTAAAGGTAAGAATATGGGCTTTCTGTATGGAAGCTGGAGCCAAGCACCTGTAATTGTTTGTGAGAGTGCACTTGTGCATGTTAAGTTTAACAAATGGAAAAATGCTCAATAGTGGTTGTGAAGAGACCCAAAGCCCCAAATGCCCATAGGGTTCCCAAGAGCAAAGGTGCCAAGGAGGGGCCAACCCAGGAAATGGCGGAAGACATATTTGTTTCCCCACATGGAAAAAAAAAAAACATGGACGCACAATCGCACATAACACTCACATCCAATAATCCCAGGACCGAGGACCCGGCGGCACCGGTGGTCGGTCCCAGGTGATTATTATAATTATGTAGGGAGTTTTATGGATTATATGGACACTGCAATGTAGGGGGGGGTTCACCACCACACTAACCTATCTAGTTCCTGCTTCGGGCCCGGCCCCCCACCCCTCACCCGGACCGGACAACCCCCAGCAAAAGCCCCCCCTGGGGGTGGCCCCACAATATAATATTTGCTATGGTGGTGAATATTTTAAAATCAGTGATATTACTACTGCTCAAAAATGCCTGTGTATGCTGTAAACAAATGCATAATGCTTTCTGCCTTGTTTTCTGCTGCCTTGTTACAGTACAATACACATGCTGACAGAAACCACAATAGCATTTTAAAATATTTCTTGTTTTTGAGTAGGAGAAGACATTTATAGGAATGATTGTAGTTTTAAAAACACTGTGTTAACGTAAAGATGATTTCTGTTCCCTAAAATTAAACACCATTTTCTAAATGACAAAGCAGGGGGAATTATTTATTTGCCTTTTAAATTTATAGTGTATAGAACCACAATCATTCCCGATTTTTATAACATTTCTTTTGCATTATAATCTCTTTTCTTCACTCGACATCCTCTATCCCAAATTCTCCCCACCGGTATTTGTATGATCTACAGGCGCCACATTTGCATCCATGAATTAGCATATTGTACAGCAACAAAATCTAAGACGGATGATCTTGGACCCTAGGGACTTTCCTAACAGGTGGGAAAGGGGTTGGAAGATAACAACAACCAACTGTTCCAAGGATGAAATGAGCCCAAGTAAAATCTAAGCTGAGCATTTAATTTACCATGACTTCAAAAGGAAATTGCAATTAGAAAGCAACTTCAAAGTAAAAGAAAAATACCTGCATGAATAAACAAATATTAGCACTTTCTTGTCCATCATCATAAGCATGTCTGTAACATTTGATCTAGGGAGGCTGTTAGGAAGGTTAGCCAGTATAAACCATTTTTATTTTTATTATTTAAACTAATCTGCCTGCAAGAATGCATTTTGGGCAATGATGTTCATGTTGGCTATATGCTGGAAGGATTTTAACTGATACCCATACAATATTTAAGAAGTTATTGTTCTAATTCACTTCTCATGACTAAATTGGAGCGTTTTTTGATTCAGATTTAAAATACTGTACAGATGAATACATTCAACCAGCTATACTGAATGGATGATTGAATGAATTAAGTGAATAACGTTATTTTAGACCATCTGGTAAAATTACAAATTCAAGACAACAAAATATGTCTTTATTACTTTTCCTCCAGCACTCAAAAACCTCCCTCTCTTAAATAGTTTGAATCTTTCTCAAGAATCTCAGATTACTCTATAAATTGGTTAAAATCTAATAGGCCTCTATTATACAACTGCAGTAAGGGATAATAAAATATTTAGGTATCAACATGTCTTCGAAGCTTGTGGATTTAATAAAATTAAACCACTTCTCACTATTTTAAAAAAGTGGAAGATGATCATGCTAGATGGAAATACTTATGCAAATCGATCATTGGAAGGGTTGCTTCAATAAAAATGATGGTCTTGCCAAAAATAAATTACCTATTTTCGATGATTCCAAGCAAACCATCCTCAAGAATGGCTCTAGATTCTTCCATTTCCAAGTTTCTGTCGAAAGACAAACTTCCATGAATTAGCTTAAACACTCTACAAAAGACCAAACACAAAAGAGGATAAGATCTGCCCGACTTCTACATTACTTCCTTAGCAAAAAGGCTGCAATATACTTGTAAATGGCTAAAAACCAGCTCAAAAGATGAGTCCTGGTTGGATGTAGAACAATCTCTATCATTAGTTTTGCAGATCTTCCATTTATTAGTTTAAACATAAAATTCTTAATTCTTGGAACATTTATTTTAAGGAAATAATTTTATCCCATTCTATAGCTTAATTTCACAGTATAGGATTTCAAAAAATATTTTTTTGGAATATTAACAGATTAGGTATATGGTAAAATTCAGATTTAAGATTAATGAAACATGTCTACAAATGCCACAAGATGTAAAAAAAAATAAAATAAGCAAGTACTAAGCTTTTATCCTCCAAAATTACTGTCCAAAAAATATAGAGAAGTTTATTTTATCCAAAATAGACAGATCTATATAGCTAACATTGGAAAATGGGAAGCTGCCTCCCGTTCCCTCTTGCACAAAAAAGGTGGCAATCCTCCTGATGGGTTGTTGCCCTTCCACGGCTTCTTCATGTCTCCTGGTGTACTGGCCTGTCTCTTGGCAGAGCCTACAGCCTCTGGACACTAAGCTGACAGACATAGCAAACCTTCTTGCCAAAGCCTGCATTGATTTTCGATCCTGGATGAGCTGCACTACCCCAGCCACTTGTGTGAGTTATAGAGTCCATCTCATGCTAACATGAATGTGAAAGCACCACCATCCAAAGTGACCAAAACCTCAGCCGGAGAGCATTGATCTGCGATCCCCACCTGCAGAAACACTCCCTTATTAAGTGTGTCATGCTAATTGCCAATAATTTTCAACTGTTGTCTATTCAATTTACACAACAGCATGTGAAATTGATAGGCGATCAATTCAGTTCAGTTTATTTATATAGCGCCAATTCATAACAATTATCTCAAGGCTCTTTACAGTTCACCAGATCATCCAGGGAATTGATTAAAAGTTTTCTATCTAAGGAAAACGAGTTGATTGCATCGACTCATTGACTTGAATGCAATCCCTCACACTAAGCATGATTGTAGCGACAGTGGAGAGGAAAAACTCCCTTTTAACAGGAGGAAACATCCAGCAGAACCAGGCTCGGTGTGAGACTGGTTCTGCTGGAAATATAGAAAGCAAAGATACAAAATGCAACTGTAAAAGGAGGCCCCAGCCAGGAAACACAAAGCCAGGCAGACAAGCTCCCACGTCAGAGGATGAAAAGAGCACATCCAGCTAGTCACAGTCAGAGAAACAGGACTACACTGAAAAAAAGGCAGATCACGAACATCTATAAACATCTATATATATCAGTGTTGCTTCATAAAGCATACACTGATTTTTTCAATTGTTGCACACAGCTCCAGCTCACACTGTACGACAAAATCACAGGGTTTAAAGATAAACAGGTCACGATGCATGTTCTCACACGGTGCTGCCTGACACTCTGATGTGATCTACCTGCTCACACTGTACATCTACAAACCCTGTCGGACTCAGCACCACAGTGAGATGCCGCTACTCTGACTTGTTTATCTTGAAGCCAAACAAGTAGAAGAGGAATATGAAACTCACTGGAGTGAAATGCACTGCCTTAGCAATTTTGTGTGCTGAAAGCCCTAAATTGTAAAGGAAATTACGTCTTCGGACAAAGACATGGCTAAGCAAACATGTCTATTACGGTCTGTCAATTTTACAGAAAGAATTCCATTTCACTTGCACCCCGCCATGCTTCTTTGTTTTCATCTGAGAGGAAGAAGAAGAGCACTTGTTTGTTCATGCGCACTGAGCAACTTGCCCACAACCTTACGACGGCCGCCTGAATTTCAAACATGTTTGATTTTCTCCCAACCTTACGATTCCTGATGGTGAGGGGGTCGTGAGAGGCTGATCTCCCCTCGTTACCCCTCCCCGTGTACTCCAGACAACGCACAACCAGGCTGAAAGTCAGCCCAATCAAAAAATTCTCTCACGACTGGAAAATCTGCATTAAAATAGCAGAAAATCGTACAGTGTACGCCCGGTTTAAGTGGACAGTTTGATTTCACAGAAGTTTTATTTAATTGAAGTTACAGTATATTGTGTTGTTCATATGTTCTCTTTATTTTTTAAGCATTGTACATATCTATCCATTGTCCATAGATATATTAAAATCTTTTAATTCATTTATGTCTGAAAATTAATATGAAGAAGTATAAAAAGTGGTTTGAAGAATGAGTTCATGAAAAATAAGAAATTACTAATTTTTGGAACCTTCATGCGTTGTAAAACAGATTGGGATAAAAATGCTGGTTTAAAAGTCCAGCACCTGATCCCTGTGCACTTTAAACCTACTGAGACAAAAATAAGACACCCAGAGACAAGGCCAGCAATGCTGATATACGCTTAAGTGTAGTGGAGAGTGCACAGACCTGTACATTGGAGAGACCAGCCAACATCTGCATGGCTCAAAACAGGAGGGCTAACTCCTCAGGACGGGACTCAGCTGTTCATCTACACCTGAAGGCTAAAGGAAATTCATTTGAGGACAAAACCTTCCATATTCTGCCCAAGGAAGAAAGATGGTTTGATAGAGGGGTTAAAGAAGCAACCTTTGTTAAACTGGAAATACCATCTCTTAACAGAGGAGATGGTCTTAGACATAACATGTGACCTACTTACAAAGCACTTTTAGGAACAATAGGAAGAAGATTCACTTCTCACCTGCTCTCACCTGACTCACATTTAAACCACTCTGACGAGGGAGTTAACAACCCATTAAAAACCCCTTACAACCATTAAGGTGACCTGGCCAATCCAGTAGGAGGGATGAGAGCCACCTTTCCCCCCCCCAATTTTCTGTTACACCAGCATTATATTATTTCAGTGGATCACAGGATCGAAGTAGGAAAAGTAAAGGAGGCAGATAAAGACAGACAGGAAGATAAGAGTGTTGGCAAATCATTTGTTCTCTTTGTAATTGTGTAGGCTCACTGAAATCTTACTATAACCTATTGTACATCCAGAAGGCCATTTTGGACAATTTCAAATGCCATAATTCAAGAAAACCAAAAAAGTTTAAACATATAACTAAACTAAATAACTTTTAAGCTGTTGACCTGTTTTTCACCTAAACTGCACGGTTTAGAGTCTGAAGAAGGAAAATAATAAGCTGAAACCTCACCAATTATTTGTACGATTAGCATTTTTGCTTTAAGACTATTTCATTTTCAAATGGATTCTTTAACATTATTAAGAAGAATAGATTTTGTATTTGTAGAATTGTAGATTTTCATACTAGCCTGTCAGAAATTATTTATTATTGTAAAACAAAACAAAAAAAATTATTGGTTTCTATGGGCAGCTTTTAATGAATGCTGTGATTTAAAAAAAAGGGCTAAAACCTAACAGGATTTAATATACCGGTACGCTTTTTTTTTTTTTTTTTTTTAATACCTTAGATGATATACAAAAAGTCCCAGCTTTCTTTTTTTGTTTTACTCCAATGTAACAGCAGGTGGGAATGGGCTTTTATATTTTCATCAGTGATTAAAAATCACACTACTTTATTTCCTTTCTTCTTTTTTTTCTGAGCTACAAGGACTATTGATTTGATGTAATTCAACCTTTATAAACATAAGACCTTCACCACTTAGCAGAGAAATATTTAGTTTCAACTATACAAAGAAATTGAGGTTTTCCAAAATTTTGTTCAAAATAAATATTGTAATTATTTTCAGCAGGGATTGAGCAGATGGTGGCTTTATAGAACACATATTTAGAGAACAAACATCCAAATACCTTTAGCCAATACCAATATTGTGTTCAAACTAAATATGGCTTTCCCTTGAAATTAAACATACTTTCATATTTCATTTTTAAATATGAGGCTGAAATGGATGTTGTATGATCAAAAAAGTTGTATTTTATACAACGATGCACCAAACTGTCTTTACATTTGTCTGACTTCAAAGTGGAAACTAGTCAGACAAAAATATTTTTGACAATATTTCTTTTATCCACTTTTTGAATCTTCATTCCTGTATCTCTGCAATAGAAAATTAAAACTCTACAA
>NW_015150999.1:208337-225409 GCF_000732505.1 Cyprinodon variegatus | reverse complement strand
TATATATATATATATATATATATATATATATATATATATATATATATAAAAAACTAAAACTAAATAGAACTGCGCGTTAAGGGCAAGTTTTCAGAATCAAATGTTTACATTGTGCAGGCTGCAAGCAGCACAAAAGTGAAATGGATTGTTTAACTGCCATATTGGGGCAGCCTGGTGTAAATCAGGTTTTTGATCTGCTGGTTGTATGATTTGGTCAGATCAATTTATCTCTAAAAAAGTGTGAGGTCAGTGCATGTTGGTAAAAAAAAGCTATTTGGTTTGTCTTATTTGACCAGAAGACATTCTTCCATTGTGAACTGCTTTCTTTCCACATCCAACAATCATACAACTCTTCGGTAGACTTATATTATCCAATTCTCTACTGAGGTGTGGATTTTGACTGCTTCTTAGATTAATGTTTTCTTTCAACCTATCAATTTAAGGGGATATGTTGGTAGGTTTGCAGTGTCGTATACATCAAATAGTCATACTCCTCAGTACTCTAGCAAATGCGTAAAGCTTTACTTATATAAGGTAATCCTGGTTCTTCTCTAGAACATCTTTGGGTTGTTCTTTAAATCTTCTCAATGCTGTTATTCTCTGAAAAATCCTCTGAACCCTTAATTGTCATGTTGTTAGTAGGACTAAAATGCAAATAGAAACTTGATATGACCATGTAGAAGGTTTAATGATTAAACAGAAAACTTGCAGGTCTTTAATAAGGCAAACAGGACATGGAATATGTCCCCCGTACCCAGAGAAAACAGTAATTAATAATGACAACCAGAGAGCTTAGAATAAAGAGGAACGTTTGATAACAAAGAGCACAAGAAATAAAGCCACTGCTAATTTTAAAGAATTAATTATTCTACTTT
Organism: Cyprinodon variegatus; assembly: GCF_000732505.1. Lineage (NCBI taxonomy): Eukaryota > Metazoa > Chordata > Actinopteri > Cyprinodontiformes > Cyprinodontidae > Cyprinodon > Cyprinodon variegatus. The sequence continues at coordinate 224,534 of NW_015150999.1, read as the reverse complement.
GATGAGTAAGGCTGGGTTAGCCTATGATTAAATAATATAAGATTTCTATCTGCTTAGACACCAGTATACTGTCTTTGTTAACATGTTTTCCATTCTTTAACCACATTTTCACATTCTCTAATAGAAAAGGAATGTCTTTTCTATGTCTCCTTAACAGATTTTTGCTTCAAGAAACAGACCTGTAATGCTTAACATGTTGTTTGCATGGTTGCCATGCAACAAGAATGTCCTGAAGTAGAATTCTTGCCAAGCATTTCTCTACATGGAGCATGCATGTGTGGGTTTGCATGTATGTGTTCCCTCCTGGTATTCCACATCCCTCTCACAGTCAAAGAGCCTGGGTGTAAGGTTCATTTGGCTCCTTAAATTGCCCTGAGTGATTGTGTGGTATGCACCATTGTCAGTACTCTTTTTTTCCAGTGTTGCCTGTGATAGATTGGCGACCAGTCCAGAGTATTGCCCACTTCTCTATCGAGGCTGCTGGAGATAGGCATTACTCTGCTACTATCCTAATCATCAGAAACAACAAAGGATAAGTTGATGGGCTGCTATGACCGTTGATTAATTTCAGCAGAACTTCACTTTTGAACATGTGCCACTAGCAAATCAGGGCTTTTGTGTATTGTAGTTTTGAAAATATTGTTTTCCTGGTTTTACCAGTTTCTTCTTTTCTTTCTGTGGTCGGAAAATTTGAATTTCTCTCATTTCATATATTAATTTATGCTTTTTTGCTCACTATAAATATTTTCACTCAGTCTGTTTCACCTGCAAGGCCACACAATGCTTTGCGTTAGGGTATTTGTCGACCAGAAATAGCCTCTTCCCAAAACAAGCCAGATTCTTTGTCAAGGTTTATTCATAACATGTTACTGTTAACCAAAGTGTCTGTAATTTTTTTTGACTCTGACTACTTTTCATTGTTGTATGTAAGGGGGAACGAACCATGCCCAGGCAGAACGGGGCTGAACACTGTGCCATACAATCCCCCTACAATTCTTACAGCATTTAATCTTTTGTTATTTGTATGCAAAGGCCTCACTTTGGTATGAAATATTCAGCACAAATAGGAAAATAGTTGTGTTTTTAAGGGGAAATAATTGTACAATATAAATAGTTGAGTTTTTGTGTAAATTTTGGCAGTTATTATATGATTTTACTAGCCTAGTAAACTAGCCCCACCCGACAGTGGCCAAAATAATTTTTGCCCGTGAGTTTGATCTAGCCTCGATCAATGCCCTAGGCCCTAGAACCGGAGGGCCAATCCCAATACAGAGATGTGATTTGAATTTTTGAATGCAAATGGTGGGGTTTTGAGGGCAGGACGACAAAGCTGCGTGACGCTGGAGAAATCATAAGGAAGATGGCAACAACTATTAAACAGTTCTCGTTAACTCAGCTTTGGAAATCAGTTCTGGGAGGATTAGACTTGGGGTTTTCATTGAAACGTGACCAGGACGAGGCTCTATGGTCATTCTTTTTTAAGAAGGACGTATTCGCTGTTTTACTGACAGGCTGTTTGTTTACACTCCCTCACCAGCTTTCTGTCGCGCTTACTACATTACAATCAGTTGTGCTCCTTGGTCAGAGCGCTGGCCAATAGGCACAGACATGGTTTGAAAAACAAGGGCTTGTTCTCATCAACAATCTTCCGATGTCTAATTCATCGGGGCCAGACTAAATTACACATTTGATCTCACATTTAGTCTAGTTTATCAGGCTATGATTTTACCTACTCTCTTTATAAGCCATTAAGTCTGGCTCTACCTAAATAAGCCGCATTTTATCTGGGGGGTGTGGTGATAGTCATATGTGTTTCCAAATATCTTTTGTCATCCGGCTAGCTTTGTCACATAACTAAGCTAATGCACTAGTTCTTAATGAATTATGTTAAGTCTCTGTCATCTTTAATCTTATGTACCAGATGCATTTCCATTAAATTGTTAAACACCACAAGAGAAGAGGGGACACTGTTATTGAAAATCAAATATCAATGACAAAGTGAGAGCAGCAAATCGAGTTAACACTTAGACTTAGAGTTTATTTTTCATTTTGTTTACACAAGTGTACTGTAAAACAAAAAGAAATTTCATTTGGAACAGATCTCTGGACAATTTCATCGTTTTCAAAAGTACAGCGCTGAAAAATAGTAAAAACGACTGTAAATTTACAGTTCTAAATATTTTTTTTGTGTTTTGTTTTTTTGTGCTACGGTTGGATTGGCTAGCATCGTAAGCACCAGGCTACCTCATTTTGGTCATGTGTACATGGAGAGTTTTATGACCCATTGTTCTTAGCTCGAGCCCACCTCGTAGCCTGGCTTCCTGGTGCTATCTGAGCTAATTCATTTTAATCCAATGCTGCTACATATTGCATTTCTGAGTCATTGTCCATTATTCACTTTAAAACTCAAACTCAATGCAATTTTACTGTTTTGATTGGACTGAAGATCTCTCAATCAGTTGTTATTTACATTTATCTGCTGCTTTTCTGAAGAACACCCTTATATGCATTAACCCACCAAGACTTAAAACTTGAACATTCCTTAGATTCTTTGAACAGACTCTTTTCTCCCCTTTTAATAGCTTTTAATTTACCTTTTGCTTATTTTCAGTAGTGTTTAGTGTTTGCATATTTATATTTAATTATTATATATTAGATATAATATATCATATATTAGATATAAAACTGTAATAGGGAATATTATCAAATAAAGGTATTGATATTTTAGCCTGTGGTAGCCTGTGATTATTTATACACTGAATGATTTATTATTCAGAGCCAGATCCACCCCTTTTTTGGTTAACACTTGAAGAAAAAGGGAAACAACTTTCTTTGGTTTGTGGGAAAAACTCTGCTTATAATCATAGTTTAATTTACTAAATAGGTGAAAGACGACTGAATTTTAACAGCCAGTCCAAAAATTCAACCTTGGGTAAAAGACTAAAGAACCTTGGTGAGTAAGTAGAAATTAGTCATAATCATTTAATTAAAAAACAAAGATAATAAATTGGCAGCCGTTATTTGAATGGCCTATTTATGAACTAGAACTTCCAGTTCTAGTTACATCATAAATAGCCTGTAGTTGGTATAAATGCACTGTAAAACACTGTAGAGCAACATTCTGATAACATTCACATATTCAGCTATACACACTGCCTTTTAGATTTTTTTTAATATAGAGCTCATTTTAATCTTACAGTCAAAATCAATTTTATAAAAGCTACAGTGACACTGTGGATATGTTGCTTTAAAAATGTCAGGTTGTACTTAATTATATTCCAAGTAATTGTGCTGGTAGAAAAGAATGAGCAGTGTCATTTTCTTCAAGGAGTGGAATTAATTCTGTGGCCTGTCAGTGTGAGTAACTGCTGATGAGAATTTCTTCTCTGTGTACTACAATAAACCCTGTTCTTATTCTACAAAAAACAATGAAGAAAATGATGCCCTCAAAGTAATCTTTGCCTTTTGAAAAACCTCTTTCTACTGCAGTAAAACCAAAAGAACAAACAGGCAGTTTGCTCCCATTAGACTCCCTTTGGCCATCAAAAAGATTTAAATCTCCTATTCTTTAATACTTGACCCATTTCACTTTATTAAAACCAAACTTTCTTCTCATATCCATCTAAAATGTCCTCAAGAGGTCTGAGCAGTTTAAACACTCACATTCTGTAAGCACATACAGTATCAAAAAATCCAAAAACATTGCACAGAAACTCTGTGGGGGAGGTTTTCTTCTCCAAGCTGAAAGGATGTGTATGAATCATCGTGTATGTCTTTGTCCTCCTGAAACACATTTTGAGAACTTCAGTGATGTGCTTCAATATATCCAGAACTCCTTCAAAATTTTCCATTTTGAAATTTCATACTCTTCCAGGCTCAAAGTTCTTCATTTTGCTAGTAATGTTTGTTACATTTCAGATATTTTACTAGACAATATTTAAGTTATAATGAAACAAAGATTTCTTGCATGGTCTTTTGTTTTCAGGCTATTTACATTTATCTGTTTTGATTAATATTTAACTTTATGAGGTTGGTTCTGAAAATAATGAGTTTGTCTTTATTGTATTAAGTTGATGGACATCTCTTATGTTGCTAAGAAAGTGCATCATATTCTGACTACTGTGAGGTTAATTACCAATACACAACATGCTCTTTACATTTTTGTTTGTACAAGAAAAACAAGAAAAAAAAAACATGCAAATTTTTCCTTTATTTTACTACTATCAGTGTCTTTGTTTTAGACCATTGTGTGAAATCCAAGAAAAATACTCTAATGCAAATCCCTTTACCTTGAACCGATGAAGAAAAATAAATGACAGTAGAATGTCCATCCTTCAAATGGGGACATAGACTCTTCTAGTGTTTTGATGGATGTCCTCCTGTATAAATAACAGAAAGTATTAGGCCTTCATACAGTATAATTATTATGGTTTGTTATTTTTTTATGTTTTTTCTGAACATCTTAGACTTTACTGTTTAGACTTTAGGATAACTAATCAACACTGAAAAACAGTCATGTATTCCCTGTAGGACTTTTTCATGATTTTAACAAATTATTATTGCCAATATTATCATATGTTAAGTTTGTCTCAATGCTATATTCTTTTACGACATGAATTCAATAAGATTTAAATAAGATGCGTTTTCTGCACGTTTTCCTTTTTTAATTTCACCTAACTTCTACTTTTTTATACTATTGGAGATAGCAGGTTATAAAATTAATCACAGATATGAACAGATTTGTAATACCGGTACCTAAATTTACAAAAAGTGTAAAAAAAAAAAAAAAAACTTGGGTCCTGCTGAATTTTAACCCTCAGGTTCTATCAGGTGAAAATTTATGTCAAAGCAATTAACCCGTACACCTCTCCTGCCTCCTTTCTAAAATAACTTGTATGTAGGGAAGTGAACCTTCATGGATAAAAGTAGGCTGGGCATTTTTCCGCTAAGTACAAGTATGGAACAGGAAACTTTATATCTCTCATTTTTATGGCCTATTGACTGGAACATTACCAGACATTAATAAAAATGAAAGCAAACATATTTTTGTAGATGAGCTCTTATGATATTGAGCAACTCATGCCCTAAATGTTCAGCTGAATGAATACGACTTGCTTGGACTTTAATGTCCAGCTGATTGCATACATATCTGACATGATTAATATCCAATATATATTAAATTGCCCTTTTCATCTCTATCTTTGGGCAATGTAGAAGTCATACAAATTTAAATAAAAACAAATAACCCTGACAAGACCTTATCTTTTAAAGCATATTTCTCAGAATGCCCTGAGCTTTATGTAGGATCAAGCCGCAATCTCAGCAGATACCTCATACATGCTCTCTCAAACTAGTGTACAAAAAAGTACAAAAGTCTGGCTGTATGAAAGTACAAAGCATTAAGGTAATCATATGCTAAATCCTTTTCTACATTTTGATTCAAGTTTAGCATTAATCTGTTGTCCAGTGTTTCTGTTAGTGTCAGAACATCTGGTCTGGGTATTCGCTTTGGAGGACAGAGGTGTTTTGTATTTAAGCCGCCTATTTTCAGCCATTGGTGCTAGATTATTCGAGCCGAGTGTGAAAGTTTTCTAGCTATCTGAGAGTTTCTGATTACATTATCCTGACTATTTTCTGTCACTGGACTCCTGAGTTTTGGTTGCCCCTGTTCTGCTCTGTTGCCTGATCTGTTTTTGCACCATTACCTGGATTCTACCTGCTAATGACCTTGGATCTCACATCTGAACCCAGCTTTGGACTTCTGATCTTCTGGCCTGGAAAGTTTTTCCTGCTCAACTCTGCTTTCGGAATATCCCTCCAGGTTCTTCTACTCTTTTACGTTCTCTGGTTTCTGCTCGTAGCTGTTCTGCTTCTCTCCTGGAACCCTGGAAGCACAATTCCTCCAGTCTTTACTCCGTCTTCTGGGCTCAGACTGAGCTTTACCAGGTTAGTGACTCACACGCTCATTATCATTTCCCGTCTGAATTAAATAACCTGAGTGCCCATTTCTACAGAATATCCAGAGAACCTGTCCCTGCTGACTAGCAGCCAGATGCTGATTTATTTAATAAGCACTTGTTTTGTAAGTACCCTGATCTGTCTGCTTCAATTCTGGGTCCTATGCTCTAAGCTACTGACACATTTTTGCACAATATTCTAATAAAAGAGATCCTATCCTTTAATGCTTTTGTGAATCTTTTAAGTATCATTAAGTATTATTACTATCATTACCTTTTTAAGTATTAGTACTTTTCTCTCTGGCTTACCTCCTGTGACATGATGGATAAATTTTAGTTTTAGAGTTTAGAATGAAACTATTTTTTTTCGAACGTAAGATAATATTACCCTGGCTAGTGCCTTGAAATTGTATTTGTTGTAAATTGGTGAACTATGAAAAAACTAAACTGAAATGTAAAGAGATTCACCATGACAGTAACTTGACCCAAAACCAACATATTATTATATTCAATTCAACAAGCAATCCATTTTAAATTTTAAATTAGACTTTTACAAGCTGTCAGGTAGTTTGCTCTTCTTAGAGCCATTAAAATATTATTCTAGAAATAACAAATGGAGAAATACTGCGTAATTACTCAATGACCAGTAAAATGCATAACAGGACTAAACATTTTAGAAAATCCATGGAAACATTTCTTTTTCAACAATGATCTTGGGTAATACATTTTTTCTTAGTCCCTTTTTTCCAACAATGAACGTTTGGGTTGTCTTTTCTGTTTAAATGTGAGTGCAGTAGCAATTTGACACAGTAGAATAGACTCCATTCCCAAGATAATACATACATCACGAGCTGATTCTGGTACCCAGAACCAAGATATTGATTAAAAAAAATCCTTCAGTATTGTAACAATTTTAATGGCAGAATTCAGGGGGGATTCAATCAATTAAAGAAACAGCAGTTTAAAAATACTGTGTCATGAAGAAGTGTATGGTCCCTTACAAGATTTCTTTTTTCACTTCATGTACTACCTTAAAGGTTTTAAGATGATTTTTCATCCATCCATCCATCCCTCCATCCATCTCCAGCAGTCATTGTAAAGTAAGAAACAAATATGAAAGTAATATTTTATATTATTTAGTTTATTCTAAGGAAACAATCTGTGAAAAACAAACTTGCCCCATGAAAAAGGAAAAAAAAAAAAAAAAACACAAAATATGTTCCCCTAATTTGAGCAAGCGTGAATCCCTGAGGTTCTGGGTTAAATTATACCAATCATACCCCGGCCTGATTATTGCTGACATGCAGAATCAAGAAATCACTTTATAGAATTTATCTGACGATATGGGGTAGGCTAAAAAGATTTCAGTAAAACGCCCTAAGGTAAAACATATAAGGAAAATAGTTGAGAAGCATCTGAAACACTGGTTAGCCTTCCAGTAGTGGTCTGCTTACCAAGATCATTGTATCATTGCAATGCTTCCTTGCCCTACCTCTGCTATACAGTGATCCATCCCTGAAACGTAAGTTAGTGATCCAGCCTACATGGTGAAATGTCAAGTGAGCAACATCGCAAAAACTTTTCTTGAATTTACATTCGGTGTAAAGGCACCAAGAAGAAACAATTAACTGACTGATATTTTTTTCATTCCATATCCAGACTTCTTAAAGCTGCATTATTTCAGTTAGCGACTGAAAAAAATGCTTAATCCAACTTCATCTCTCTTGATACAGGCTCTTAATAATGACATATTAACAGACTACATTATAAAATAGAAGCCATTCTAGTCAGTGTTGTAATTTTGACTGGCTCTATGGTGCTACAGCTTGACAGAGAGCTGTCCTCTGTCATCCATTAGAGAAACCGCCCAAGTCTATTTTTGACATATGAATAAAAATGTGTCAGTTTCTTAAAAAACAGAAAATAGTAAAAAGCAGCTCTTGTGCCTTTAAAAATAAGACAGGGGTTGTTGATGTATGAATTGATCATACATGGATCTGGATTGTGCCTACAGTACACTTAGCAATGGATGGAGTGAATGCGGAAGTCAGTGGGAAGCCAGCACAAAAGGCAAAGGTAGGATAAGAATGCAGGAAAAGTACAGAGACTTCTGTTGCTTAGGTAATGAAGGCTGCTTGGCAGTTGTCAGTGCATTCTAGTCAGTTGTATGGACTACATGTAATACATTATTCATTAAAAGGTATAATCTGGAGCAGATGTAACAAGGGGCCCCCAAGGACCACATCGGGTGCCCTCAGTGTCCTCTGAAACCAGAACAAGTCACCTGTGGGCTAAATTTTAAATTTGATTTTATTCCGTTGTTGTCTTTTAGCCAAATTAAACATATACAGTAGAACATTAAAGTATTTAGAGATTTCAAAATTACATTATCTAAAAGAAAATTAGAAATTAAAAGAAATAATAAAAATATTTATTATGTATGAAGTTTAGGTGAACACTCACTCCTCCGGGTCATAGATAAGTATTGGTAGCTCTATGACTCATTCATCCCAGAACTAGACCTCAGCCTTAAAAAGGCTGGTGACACCTAATCTAGAGCATTGGTTCTCAAGCCTGGTCTTCAACTACCCCTGTCCTGCAAGCTAACTTCTGAATCAGATTGCTGCAAAAACAAAGATTGTTGCTCACATCTTAACATGTGCAAGCTGTTTCTGTGCCAATCCATAAAAATGTCTGTGGTACTGACAGATTGAACATGGTGAGTAAAGAAAAAAATGGTTCTCAGCCAATAAGCTGGATCTAATAATTAACATAATAATGTGATTTAAAAAAAATATACTATCTAGTATGTTTGGTACCATTTCACATAGGTATCCTAGCTAAAAGTGTGACAAACAAAAGGTAAACATAAAATGATGAAAATATTTTATGGCAAATGTCGTATATATATGTATATATGTATATGACCACCGATTGATCTGTTTCTATTGCACCTGACTTTCAGAAATGCTAAAAGAAGTGCTTAAGTGTTACGAAAATACTGCAGCTGCAGTTGAGTGTCAGATTTGGAAAATTCTTTGCATACTGTATAGTTAATTGAAAATGCGTATTACTGTGCCTCATCTTTTAAGATATGCTCTGTTCATACATACACTTTTGCATTTGTTTTAAGACATCAGCCAACTATTACAAGTCAATTATAAAAGGAAACCTATTGACTCATTACATTGAAAATAATGGATTAAGGCATGATTTTTAAACATGGGTTGACCCGCTAACAATCGGCCTTTTACTCCCCATTGGCAAAGCCAGGGTGTAGTAAGTGTGCTTTGTTGTTTCACTCATTTATGTGTCTGAATCTCTCTCACCAAACCTGAGCCATGTTTATCAAATGTAAGGAGAGTTGTTTCGGCTTGTTAGATCAGATGCAACTGCAATGGTGTGTTGACATCCGTATGTTGCGCTCTTTTGTATCATGTAAATTAGCCAGTCCATTCGGGTTTGGTGTTCCCACAGCATCCCTGTCAGAGGCATTTTTAACACGGGTCACTTGCCGAATTACTTGACCTTGATAGACAGGCCTCGGTGAGCTGTTTCCCACTGCCACTAAAAGTGAATTGTTCCCAGCTTAAAAGAGGTTTTTCGGCTAGTGGGTAAGGGGTGTATTAGTGGTTACAAAAGGCCTTAGATTTCAGTTGTACCTCCCACTTACTGCCTTGAACATAAAGCTAGTAAGATTGTTTAGATTATGTTAATGAATGTTATAATGGCCTAACAAATGTCCAGACCTAAATCAATCTATGGATCTTACACAATTCTGAACACACGTCTGTGTAAATTCTCAGTCATGGGTCATGGCAACCACAAAATAGGTTCTGATTTAAGCATGTTTTTTGATGGCTGAACACATGCACACCAAACCCTTCATATTTGTGTTTCTAAAAACAAAAAAAACATGTATTTTACTCCTTCTGCATCACATTGCTTTGTTATTCTAAGACAAAGTGCCAAAGAATTACAATTAGGTCTGTGATTAATTAATAAAATGAAACACAAATGGGGAATACATGCATGCAAAGGCCATTGCTAGTATACATCTTCATTCACATCAATTTGATATGTCCTTATTTTATAAGCCCAGTCCAGAATTGCTTTTATGGGTTGTAAAAGATGAGAGAAGTAATAGAAAGTAGAAATTCATCATTATTATGTTGCCTTGATTGTCTTGCTCTGCTCTTTTCAATGTCTTGTTATTGCTGCTATCTAAGAAATTAAGTAGCCAGACTGTTTAATTACCCCCCAACCCCCTCTCAACCCCACACCATATTCTCTATTACTTAGATTGTTTATGTGAAACAGTAATTTTGGGACCATCACTCTAATTTAAACAAACAATCTAATTAAAATGAACTTGGCTAATCTGAGATCTTTGTTCTGAGGTTATTTTGCCCTGGATGAGCTGCAGCTTTGCACAGCTTGAAATCAACTTTGGAGTATCTCGTTTGTTTTGTCTCATCAGATAGTCTACAGTGTCTGTCAGAATGCATATTGCAGTGCATGTAGTCAGGCGGGCATAAATGCTGTGATCATCTTGCATCACTATTTCCATTTGTGAAACAACATAAGTTATAATTGTCTAGTGTGAAAGCACAACTGGCATTTAATAGTTATTGGACTTTTTTTTAGTGAGAACATTTCATGTACTGTAGCTACAAATCTTACATTTTCCCCCTTGGTATATAGTACCGTTATATAGAAAATACTTCTTATTAGCTATGGGAAGGTGCTAATTACTTTAGCTGTCTTTGTTAGAAACAAAGGTATTAGACTGAATTCCAGAGCTAAGTATCTAATCTACACACTAGATGTCTTAATATTCCCAATAGGAGAACAATGAGTTCCTGATTAAGGCTTATTGCTTCTTCTTTGTAATATGACTCATCAACAAATGCCCGGCAGTAAAAAGCAATTGATTTGGTTGGCAGGAGGTCTGAGCTCAAGCTGAAATTGGACATTAAAATGACACAGTCCATTGCTCCCTGTTGCAATATTCCGCCTCATGTCAAGGGAGACTGTGAGACCGTACAATTAACGCTTAAAGGCAGGGTCGAGCATCATTCAACCTTCTGACTGCTCCAGTCTCCCTATAGGAGAGAAAATGCTGTTTAATTAAACACTTTAATTCAGTTTCAATTCAATTCAGTTCATTTATAATTTGGAAACTCACAGCACATGTCCTCTCAAGGCACTTTACAAAGACAATTCAACCAGATTACACGGTCAGATTGGTTAAAAGTTTTCTAAGGAAAACCAGCTGATTGCATCGACTCATTGACTCGAAAGAAATCCCTCACATTGAGCATGCTTTTAGCGACAGTAAAGAGGAAAACTCCATTTTAACAGGAAGAAACCTCCAGCAGAACCAGGTTCAGTGTGAGTGGCCATCTATTGAGGTTAGTGGTTCAAGGAGACAGAAGCAGACATACAGAAAGAAGCAGAAGCACAAAAGGTGTTTCCTTCCTGGTGGCCCCTTACTAGAAACACACAGCCAGGCAGATGAGCTCCAAGCCAGCTCCCATGTCAGAGGATGAAAGAAAGCACATACAGTTAGTCACAGTAAGAGAAATGGGACTACACTGAAAACAGGCCAAGCTCCAGCTATAAACAAAGTGTCATTATCTTGGCACTGATAGCTGGCCTAATTGCTCACTCCATTCACCTGTCTTACTCTGCACGTTTTTTCATTACTGCTCATCTAATCCAGCTGCTGCTGCTTCTATTTATACAGCTAGGTCTCAGCAACTGATTTTCCTGATTTGTCTCTCATCCATTGAGTGCATCTGTTCCTGTTCGGTCTCAGTGGAGAGGGCGTTTTCTTTTTTGCGTTCCATAGTGTTCATGATATGCTGACCTGTTCAGCCTCTCAACCACTGAGACTGCCTGTTCTCATCTGAATGTTCTGCCTGAAGTGTCTGTGGACTCCTAGAACCCTCAACCAGCCTGTTCCTGTTCTTATCGGTATCCCTGACCAGGCTCTGGACTCCTTGATCTCTGAGCCCTCCAGTTTTGATCTGTTTCCCTGACCTGGGTCAGACTTCTGCCTGTTCTCTGGGGCTGCAGCATCTGGGACACTCTGGGCAGCACTCGACACATCTCATTGGCAGCCAACCGGCTGGATCCTACCTCGTTCTATGCAGATGGACTGAACTGTTAAACCAGGTAAGTGACTCATTTGGATAATCATCCTCATGATCACTAATCTGTGTTTTTCTCCAACCAAAGTTTCCAGTGATTGGCAGTGCCCCCTCAGGGAAGAAGAGCCATAATCAAGGAGGTAACAGAGTGACCAGCCTCTCTGATTCTGAGCATTCTTCTGTGGAGAGAGGATAACGTTCTGGAGTAACAACAGCTTAGTGACAACCTACAGTAACAGTTTATAAAACTTGGAAAGTGGAATGGGATGTTTCTTAACTGTTTTGGAAAATTTATGGTGGATTTGTCAAAAAAAAAAAAAAGCCACTCCTTCAAAAAAGGCAAAAGGCGTAAAAGGCATAAAACTTCTCCACCCTGCTGAGATAAGTGGGGAGTGGTTAGGGCATAGGGCTTGGAATCCTGAGGTTGTAAGTTCAAAGTCCACTCCCAAGGACTGCCTCTCTGAGCAAGACCCTTAACCCCTGGTTGCTCCCCCACAGCGGAACATGGGATGTTTATGTTACAGGAACTGGCAAGACAAAAACAATAGAGGAAATACAGAGATCTTTGCTGAAAACCTCCTACAGAGCACTCCTGACATTAAATTGGAGTATTGATTTGAAAAACATCGGCAGGATTTTAAAAGAGTCGCTTTAGAACATGAGAATATCCTGGAATGGCCAAGCCTCAGTTTGGCTTTAATTTGATTGGACATGTCTGGAGAGATCTGAACACGGCTGTGCACAGATATCTACCATCCAGCCTGATGGAGCCTGGGATTTACTGCAAAGAAGATTGGGCAGAAAAGCGCTAAAGAAAGGTTTGCTAAACTTAGAGCTCTTTCAAAAAGACTTCATGCTGCCAAAGGTGTAGCAACAAGTATTAAGCAATGGATACTTATGTACATGTTATTTCTCAGTGTTCTATCTTTGATAATTTTGGAGAGATCTCAACATAACTTTTTTCATACTAAAATGACTGTATTTTGTGAGGAGTTTTGAGGGAACAAAATGATTTAGTATGATTAGGAATAAGTCTAACCTAAATGAATGTGAAAAAAGTGCAGTTTTACACTGTATATCACATTTGCTTTAGGTGGTAAACATACATAAATTTGTGTTGAAATAGTGACATTAAAGTGAGTCTTCTCCAAGACATTGCTTTTCTTCAGCTGGTCTCTTGAAGTTTGCCTGTCTTTAGCATTCTGTCTACTATGCAGTTCAGCTGCCCTCAACACTTCTGCTCTAACAAGAGTTTGGCTGTCAGCTGTTTTCACTTTAGTAAGACCACTCATGCGAAGAGGTGCTTTTTTGTAGCAATCAATACTTATATACTGAACAAGTTTTAAGATAGCAGAGCTAGATGCTGCATGTACTGTGCCCATCACATCACATTTATTGACTCATTCATGAAGATGCTGGAAAGTTTCAGCTCTTTCAAAAAAATGTAATTGTGATTTGAAATATGAGTAGTCATTTTCTTTTTAACCTAATTCTTTACTTATTAAAAAAAGAATCAGGACGATGAAGAAGGGTCTGGATTTAATTTTATTTATTTATTTGACAGAGACAAATACATTAATTAATCTCAATAACTGGCAACTTTTTCGGTGTTTAATGGAAGGGGATGTAAACTGTCAAGCACAATCTACTCTATATCTAAATCTTTATTTAGATATTAATTACAAGATTCTTATGAGATAAGCTGTCTGATTTTTTTCCGTAGGTGAAGGTGACCAAACACAAATATTTTCCTTTTCAGACACCCCCCAAAAAACTAATTAACATAATAAAATAAACACGTGAAACCTGCTCAAAATACTTGCTTATATTATCTTTTTAATTCCAGACAACACTTCTCAAAATCTTAAATTGTAATTCCATATTTGGTGAAAAATTGTAGATTATTAAAACCTCTGCAATGGTCTATTTTTAATAAAATCGACCATTTCTTATCTAAAACGATGCTGTTCAAATTAACTATATCTTAATATGACAAATATAAATTTTTACAAATATGAATGAATAAAAATGAAAGGCTGAATTTCTCCAAAATACATATTGTGGTACTGTACGTAACTAAATATTGGTGTATTCTATTCTGTACACGTGAACCAGAGGTGTAGAAATATAGCTGAATAGTATAGCTAGTCAAGAGAAAAAATACCAATACATAGAAAGGTCAAATTAATTTTAGAGAATTCAAATTTTGTTCAGTTTAATGAGCTCTGATGCACCATTTGCAAGTCAAAAATTATGCAATATAAACGTTTCTCTTTCAGCCTCACCTCCAGCTAATAGTTAAAATATCATCACTTTAGCCAATAAACAAGCAGCAGATAGTGGACTGCTGGAAACCTGTTTGAATAATAGATAAATAGAATTTTGTAAGTCTTCGTAACCAACCACCTATCCCAGCATAGCCTCTCAAAATGAGGTCATAAAACCTATCAATGCTTATTGTATCCAGCAAATACCAGTATTTTTTGTTTATCTCACACTGCACAGAAACCTAATTTATTTTTCTTTTCTACCAACAAATTATGTTTATAAGATGTTTAGTGAGAATCTATTGTTGAGCTGTTTTCAATTCAATGAAGGAATGAGGAAAATTGACCTCTAGTCTTTACAGGCACAATAATAAGTGCAGAGTGGCTCTTATTAGGATACAAACAAACATAGGCACTCTCACAATATACAGACAATCCCATGAGGTATTATACTGCAGGATGGTTACATTAGTGTTTTCTTCTTTGAGACATTTTAAACCCATTCCCTGAAACACAGCTTTTAAATATATTTGCAGGCCAATGAAAACTCACAACTAAAAAGAAAAATGTTGACATGCAAAGACATAAACTAGCCTCACAAAGTAATAACTGCTACCCTAAGCTCAGTCACATAGGTGTCACATCCAGTGTCTTGCAAAAGTATTCACAGCCCTATGTTGTGATTAAGAGTTGGTGTGATAGACTGGCACAAAACAGTGCAAAAAGGTGAAATTAAACGCAGACTTTTAAAAGAGAAAATTTTAAATCTATATATTGTGATTTGCATTTAAACTCACCAAAGCTAGGTGCATCCGAAACTCATATTTCATGACAAATACAGTTGAAGTTCTTTCAGAGTAGTTCTTCACTAGCTTTACACAAGTGATTACGATATTTAGTATTGTTGTTCTGCTGGAAGAAAACATTCTTCCACAGCTTCACATCTTCTGGCTCCCAATTCATTTAGGACTTCCTTTTGCTCTTCTTCTACTTCAGCTCTGCCAAATCAGATGTGTTCTTGGCCACTTGGATAAAATAATTTGTTTCTTCACAATATTTCATCACAAATAAAGGTTTCAGGGCATCGGCTCTCTGTGGCTGGAGTTTGATAATGCTGACACCACTATGCTTCATGGTGGGGTCTGTGTTTTCGGGGTTGTACAATTTCTTAATTTCTGTCACATGTCACACTTGTCGTCAAGTGTCTTGTGTCAAACCCCAAACAAGACTAAATTATTTCTTACCCAACCAGAGGACATTATTTTTTCTGCTTTGTTCCTTTGTACCTGGCATGTGGAATTTGGAAAAAGGTAATTTTATGACTTTCCTTCAAAAAGTTTTTCTCTCCATGCTTCCATAAAGGGTGAGGACTGTGCTGTGTCAACAGATTCTGCCTTATAAGCTATAGATCTTTGTTCATAGTATCTAGAGCAGGAGTGCTTAAGTCCAGTCCTCAAGAGCTACCATGCTGTAACTTTTAGATGGATCTCTTCTCTAACACACCTGAACTAAAAGGCTCAATCCCCTCATTTAGCCCAGCAGACGCATGGTAACGAGCCAATTGTTTGATCATGTTAAAAATGGGGTGCATCAAAAAACTTGCAAGATAGTAGCTCTTGAGGACTGGACCTGAGCACCCCTGCTCTAGAGCTTCCAGTGGTTTCTTACAGAAACATTTCTAATTAATGGTCTTTGTACAGAATTTTATATTTATTTGTCCAACTATGTATTATAATACACCTAGGATTTTATGAATTGCTAAAATTGTTTTTGCTTAAACATTACAAATATATATATATATATATATATATATATATA
>NW_015150999.1:145455-208245 GCF_000732505.1 Cyprinodon variegatus | reverse complement strand
TATATATATATATATATATATATATATATAAATAAATAAACAAGCTGTATAAATATTCTTTGCAAGGATCTGTATAGGGATTCAAAAACAATGAGAGCACCTACATTGTAATGTAGTTGCTACCCTAAAATCAGTCATATGTGGACTGAAACAGTCCTCAATCCTAAGAAAAGCTATTTTGTCTCACTCTCATACAATGCTGAACTTTTAGAAAGAAAGAAAGAAAGAAAAGGCAGCATGAAAATTCAGTCTGCACCGTGAAAATGATGGCAAACCTCTCGACGGCCTGTCATGGAACAGATGGTATTACAATATGGGAACAGCACTATTAACAGATCCATTCATTTTGTGCCTGTGTTGGGAGTGTAGCACATC
Source organism: Cyprinodon variegatus (assembly GCF_000732505.1). Classification (NCBI taxonomy): domain Eukaryota; kingdom Metazoa; phylum Chordata; class Actinopteri; order Cyprinodontiformes; family Cyprinodontidae; genus Cyprinodon; species Cyprinodon variegatus. The sequence goes on along the minus strand of NW_015150999.1, from coordinate 207,870 downwards.
ACTGAGGAGGCTTTAAGTGGGCCAGTTTTTTCAGATGGTCAACCCAGCTATTGTGCTGACAGTTAGCCACTTTTTATGTTGTTTTTCCCTTTGACTATCACTGACAACATGATGCTGAACACTTGCTCTGTAACCACTGTGACATTGTGGAGACCACACGTTGTGCATTCTGCCTTTGAAAATGCATCTGAGTGTCTTTCAGAATGCTCCACTGCCGGTAATAGTACACCTTTGCATTCAGATGTTGTCCAGACTAAAAATCACTTTGTAGTTCCTTACTCAAGGACTTTTGAAATATATCCTGTTTGAAGGGAAAGGCAAGGCTAAGTGCCCCATGAATTTTTCAGCCGCTCATTGTCTAATTGCACCTAATTATCTTGATTAAGAATTTAAGAGTTGTGTCTGTATTGGAACTGAAGACAAAGTAGGAGTTGTCACTTTTGTTTAAGATATGGCAAAGAGATGATCAGTTGGTAAAAGACCTACAGCAACCTCTTAATTCAGTTGCACAATTGCAAAAAAAAAAAAAAAAAATTTATTTAAACTAACATTATCTTTATTTACTCTGACAATAGTATACTATCTATCATATAGTAGTGGTGTTTTTTTTTGTTATCAGTCTTATCAGTGTCAAAAAGAACTCGCCCTCTCTATCCCATTGTACAATACAGTATATGTATTGCAGAAGAATAATTAGTCCTAAATTATTTATGAAAGAAGGTGATAATAATCCAACTCAATGACATGGCTTCTCAAGAAGAAGGTTGTTTCATCTACTCTTTCATTGTTATACTTAATTAGTTACCCTATTTTGCTAACCATGGTGTTAAATGATGAAAAATTCTTTGTAGTATTAAATAAAACCTGTACGACATTTTTGTCTTAAAGAAAATACACATTCTAAACAATTGAGAATATTAGTTCTAAATGAGAACCACAATAAATGGTCTGTTATCAAATATTATAATAATATGGAGCACCGGTTTTCTGTCAGATTAGCATATGCTGTCAGATCAGCATACGATTAGTTTTATGTAACCTAAATGAATTTCAAGTTGATCAGTTTCCTCTTTCCTCCCGCAGTGCTCCTAATGGTGATGTTCCGAAGTTCACCTGCAGCTCACTTTGTGAGATATTTATATTTGTATATAGCCTAAATAAACATCTTAAACTGCTTTTTGTTCTCCGTCTGTCTGAATGTGGGCAAAACACCTTAAAACCATGACAACTTTCTAATCCAACACATCCACATCGACCCTGGTGTAATTCTAGTAGTGTTAGGAATCCAGTCTGTGTGGGTTGTGTTTTTTTCCCCCTGCACCACCAGGTGGTGCCCTGTTCTTGTTGGTCCTCCCACACACCTGCGGCTGGTTGGCTCATTTTTTAGGAATTCTTCAGCGGTGGACTGCCACTACTTCGACGCCAGAGTGTTTGCCAGTTAGCCAAGCTGAGTTTAGCTGAGTCTAACTGAGTTTTTGTTTCTCTGAGCCTAACGTGATTTTTTGTCTTTGCCTTTCGGCAGGAAGTCATCCTGAATTCTGGCTGTTTGGCCTTCTCCCCCTGGAAGGATCGTTTGTGCTTCACACTGAGCAGGGGACTCATCACCACATGACCCGTTCAAGTTCTCCAGGAAATCTAAATGGCAGTCCGCCCCATTGCTCCTTAGGAACCAACCAAACCAAAGACCTGTCTGCCCTCCAACGAGCCCCTCAATCTCTGGAAAAACCCACACTGACTGGATTCAGGGAAGAAACCTTTTATCTCTGTGTTTGCAAGACGTCGTTCAAAGTCCACACGGATCTTGAACTAACCTCTGTGAACATCCCTTCTCACTTCCAGATCCGGTTCATCAGCTCTCCGAGTTTCCCCGAATTCAACCCTTTGAACTCCTCAATAAACCTGTTAAACTTTTTTCTCTGGTTTCTCTGAGTGGTTTTTCTGTATGTGGGTCAGATCTCTTAGAACATCATGACAAATAGACCATGGGCTCTGGTTTGGCTTTTGGGCCACTGAGTGTACCTGCTGAGGTGTGCTATCCAAACCTTGAACAAAAGTTTCACTATTGTCTGATTGGTAACTGATATGTCTGTGTTTTTTTGTGGGTGGGGGATCATCCTCTGACTCGCTTTCAGAATCTGAACCGCTTCCTTCCCAGTCATCATCTCCCTCTCCACTCGAATCGCTAACATCAATATTTTGAAGCATTTCTAAAGCTTATTTCGGGGTTAGATTTCTTCTGAAAGGCATTTTTCTGTAAAAAGTTCTAGCTAGAATGGTGGTTGCTAGGCAATGGTACGAACATCAATCAACCATGGGAAGAATTTACAATGGAACTAAAAGAGCCGTCAAAATGACGGCTGTGGGAGATCGAGGTAAAATAAACCATTTTTATTTTTTACGTTTTTATTTGATTTAAAATCTACATAAAAATGAAGGAAATGTAGAAACGAGAAAAGTCAGTTAACATGAGCAACATATGAATAATGTAAATAAAGCCTTTTTAATCAAAATTGAAAGATAGAGAACAATAATGTTGACAAAGGATGAAATGGGAATGGTCTTTAAGGTGGCTTAAAAATGCCTTCTTTCCCCAGCTCCGCTGGTGTCTACCCAGGCAAGCTTAGCAGATGCTCAGCGGTACTAACATCGAATATTAAGCATTAACAGGTTTCCACAGAAAATTAATTTAACCACTTGACGCCAAAATTTATATATGAGTATATGCAATTAAACAAATGTTTTTTTTACCCTTTAAGTAGTGGCAAAACAAATGTGTCATGTCTTGTTCATGTTTTTCTTGTTTAATTATTATAATTTTCTGATTCAAACAACAGTGATCAAGGTAAGAGTTACATAGTTAAAATTTGTGCTGACAGATTAATATTTTGAATTTAAGAATTTTAACATTCCTATTTCAAATATTAGGTATATATGTATTTTTAAGGGGTATTCTCTTTAGCAGTGTTATTTTCTATTTTAATGTTATAAACAAAAGGAAACCTGTTAAAACCAGGTCAGAGCTACAGTGAATATTTCTTAAATAGCACATCTGCAGGACACATACAGCTGTGCAGAATAAATGTGTTCATTTTATGGAAAAATATGTATATAGCATATACTTTTTTTTTTAAATATATATTTCAAGTTAAATAATACAGACTTATGTTCAGACTTGCCAGATCCAAGCATTTCCATGATAGTGCTGAATTGTGGCCTCTCCTCAGCATAACATTACTCAGATAAAAAAAGGATATAGAGAGAGCTTGTATCTTAAAGAAACAAAGAGACTCAGAGGGCAGGAGGAGGTTGTTGCTTTCCCTCTGGATATCGAAGTTAAATGTTTGCTGAGTCTAACCTTTGATTAGCATTAGCAGACCCGCCATTTGGCTGGCAGACAGGAATGAGAGCTAGAGATCAGCACCACTTACCGGCTTTGTGAAATCAAACTGGTAGCTATCCCTTTTAAGATTCTTAAAATCAAATGTGTTGTTTCTCAAACACCAAAAAGTAAACTCAAGCAAAGTATCAATGCAAAAAGGATCTAAAAAATTGCAAAGTAAAAAGAAATTCTAGCTTCTACTTGATAGTATACCTCATTCTTTGTATCAAATATATTATCTAGATTTTTCACCATCCATTCTGCCACCTAACCCATCAAGGTTTTGATGGGCAGTCTATGGGTTAAAGGTGGAATACACCTTGGACAGGTTGCAAGTCGATCGAAGGGTTATTCTATATTTGTCATTTGAAAATTCAACTAAACAGTTGTCCTCTAGATTCAACCAATCCCTGACTGTATTGCTATTATGCTGTTATTATCTTGGCACTGATGCCTGGTCTGATTACTCATTTTATATAGCTACTAAGCTCCGCCCAGTTCTCATTACCTGCTCATATGATCCACCTGCATTGGTCTATGTGTAACCAGTTTTCAGACCAGTCATCAGTACCAGATTATTTTCGAGCCTTCGGTGAGACTTAGTGTAGTGGTCCTGTATATTAATTAACTAATCCTGACCCGTTCTGCCTCTTGCTTGACCTGTCTTCTGACTCCTGCCAGATCTCAGCCTGTTTGTGTACCGTACCTGGAACTATGGCCAGACTCCATCCTGAATTCCTTCTTGGCACTTCACTGGATCTCTGACCTCTTGGCTATGAAAACTGGGCACAACATTGGCTTTGGCTTCGCCCTCTGGATTATCATGATTACATTCCTCTGCTCATTTCTGCTCTCCTGCTTGTCCTCTGACCACGATACATTAAAGTTTGGGACTCTCTGGGTGGGGCCCGCCACACTGCGTTGGCAGCCAAGCGGCTGGAACAACCCTCACCTTCTGGACTCAGACTGAACAATACGACCAGGTTAGTGACTCACATGTTCATTATCATCCACTTCCAGATAGATGTGGTCACTAACCTGTGTTCTCCTCCTGCAGAAGTTCTTGACTTAGGCACCAATGCTGCTCACTTTGGTTGAGTTTTCAATAAACATTTGTCAGCCTTGAATACTGGATCCTGCTGTTCTGGACCTAACATATGTACGGGGGATTGTGGAACCAATAGTCTTGCTCAGAAACACAGTCTGTGGGATTTTAACCAAGCAATTCACACTCTGAGCTTGCAAACATGCTATTCTAATGACAAGGGCAGCCACTAATGCTCCATATTGAATCTTTTTACTCAATAATGGGAAGAAGACATCATTAGCGATATCTTTAAAATAATATGTATATCAGTCTTTGATCATTTGTATCTATTTTGGTTGAAATTTGTATGTAATGCGTCAGACAGTAAAAGTAACTAGAGGATTCATAATGAATTGTTAGAAAATTTACATTTATGTGATTTAGGCACTTATCTGAAAACACATGACAGTACTTTCACCTAAAATATCCTTAAAATTTTGTTTTTTGTTTTATCAATATCAGTATGCTTGTACCAATTAATTGATCTTTGTAATTTTTACTAAAATACATGAATATTGATAAATGGCAATTCACAATGCTTCACTTCTCTGCAATTTCATTTAATGCATACATACAAAAAAATACGTGTTTAAAAAAAAGTCCTTTTTTAAGCACAACTCCAATTGGTTTCTATTAATTCAATTCAATTCAAAATCAGTTTGAGTTTGTTAAATTGCAATTGTTTCTGTATAAAAGGCGTTTAAATTGCACTTATATACTGCAGTTAATGATACTGGCATCTAATGGTAGAAAGTAGCATTGTTTTACAAAAAGAGCATATATCACTTTCAAATGTGAATTGTTGTGTATTGTGGTAAATATTTGTTTGGATGAAAGGATAACCTTTTATTGGCATAAGCATACAGTTGTGTGTTGTACAGAAAAAAAATATACAAATCATGTATGTAAAGCATGTTATGGTACAATTGACTGACAACATATATAGTTTTTACATGATTCTTGTGAAATAAAAAAAATCATATAGTATGAACTTAATTCAAAATTGGCCAATTTTAAAAGCAAATAATATCAGCCTTATATGTATAATATATATGAAGAATAAACTGAAGATAATTGAATTCTTACATTTACTTTTCTGTATGGGTGATTAGGAATTAATCAATATTAGTTTTCTATTTTCATGTTTTAGTGCGGAATTAAATGACTCCACATAACTTGTTGACTTTAAAATAGTTTTAGTATTACTGCTTAATCAAATTGCCTTGCTGCATTTAAGGGTATGATGTTTGCATCTACGCTGTGCACTGTGCATTTATTGAAGATAGTATGCACATAGAATGTGCAAATTATTTGGAGCAAAATATATTTGTTTTGTGAATCCCCCATTTAACAGTTATTCTATTTTCTTGCTCCTTTTGTTACATATTTCTGTAGTTCCATGTATTCAATCCTCAGTGGGATTTCACATTTATTTGTCTTATGTTACAGTATCAGTAAAAGGATACCTGCAATCATAATGGCTCCTCTGTCAAATTCATAAATGTTTGGAGATCATAGTGATGCCTGGAGATCTGCCACTATCATTTAAGTTAAAGAATGACAATAACAGGGACTAGTTGCCTCGTTCTGGTCTCACACCTCTGAGATTAAAACACATTCAATCCCCATATAGCTACACTCTCTGGGGACAAATTCTTGTGGAAGAAGCTCATTCTCCAGTAGCTGAGCGGGATGAACCTTACTTGTTGATAAGTTATCTCACACTGTCTCTCCTCTCAATCAGAGCACATCCACCCAGCTGCAAGGCTCCTGCTCGAAGCATTCTCTGTCTCAGTAAGGGCAGGCTGCATCAATACTGTTTTCCCCTCACGCTGCTCTGAAAGAAGGCTCATTCTTCCAGAAATCAACTGAGAATTCCTAAGAAATTGGCCACCGAAGCTCTGTCTTTTAAAAGGCTGCAAACCTTTCTATCCACTTAGGAATGGATTTTGTCCTTAACATCTTTGAAATTTGACAACTTTGTAATGGAAAAGTTTCCATGGGGAATGCGAAAAAAAATCTTTGGAATGTTGATTCAGCTGATGCAGAGCATGTTCAAAAATGAATTGGAGATAAGAAAAAGCTCCTTGAGGCACCCTCTTTTGCTGCATGCTGTATATACAAAAACAACCCACGTGCACGGAAAAGATACTTATGCCTTGTGACCTTTTTCATTCTGTTGAACAACACAGTAAGGTAATTGCCTGGGTAGGCCTGCAAATGCACTTTGCAACTGTGCACAAGTTTTTAACAGTGTGACGTTTACTTGTATTCCCAGCTGGCTATATTCTGCTCACTGAAGTTAGTTTCATATAAAATTTTGAAAAGTTCAAATAAAACCTTTTTTTATTCCAGCTATCAAGTTACAAACTACAAATGTAAGGCTATTTGAACTCCCTTACTTCTTTTAACAAACCTAATGATAATTAATTTATGAATACTTTATTTTTTATAGTTTTCCCTCTTAGCTCAGCATTAATAAGGGCATACATTTCAGGAAATCATTGCAAATGTCATGTTTAAATGATCAAAATTTAACTTCCACTCTCATCTCATTAATACATTCTGCAGTGAAACTTTTGTGCAGCTTATTGTTGTTGCTGCACAGCTAGTAGGTCTTACAGTCTCTGTTTCAAATACATTTAAAAAAGATTGTTAATAGATAGTTTTCTAAACTGCAAAACTTTAATAAAATAAAATTACATACAAAGGAATAAATTCTGGTTCATTGACACACTATTGGAGCTGAATAACATAGCAGGCTTTTGTTAGTAAAATTAAAGTTAAGCCTTTTTCCACAATTTATGTCAGGTTGGGTAAAAGTTGGAGGACCCAAAGGCAGAGATGAGTTTTGCTGATTTCATTAAGGACTAACAGACAACTGGGGCAAAAATCCGGAAAAATGTAAAAATACTGAAGACCAAACAAAATCCAATGAACATCGGGGAAAATGCACGTGGGGAGCAAAAGACGAGGAAGCAACAAAACAACAACAAAACCCAAGCATTTAATGAAGGCTCTACTGCTGTTTAAAGCCCTGCCCTCTGAGACTGATGAGCTCCACATGCGTAGACTACGCAGGGTTCTCCACAAAGATCCTCTCTGGAGGGTGTGCATAACTCGCACTCTCTCACACACACACACGGGAACCCTGACAATTTAAACTCAAATCACACTCTCATTTGTTGTCCTAACACACACCCATTTTCGTGTCTTCTGACAGAAAAACATATTAAAGTCCAAAAGTCATTTGATTACATGACATAAGTCAAAACAGCATTTAACTGCTGAGTATGAAAAAGTCATATGGCTTACTTATTTAGGTTTACTATACCTGCTATCTTCTTGTATTAGCTTGATTTAATTTAATAAATCTGGATTTGACAGAACTTTGCGTTGAAATAAGTGGTCATTCGTGGAAATTAAAATCATAGGCCTCTAGTATTTTTAAATACGTAGGGAAACAGCTGTTCAGAATTCTCCCAAGTAGTGCATGGCTTTACACAAGTGAATAGAGTGAATTTGATTGGTTGTTTTTTTAAGAGGGCGGGATTGTTGTGGCGGAAGGCTCGCAAGAAAGTTTGATTGTTCCTCGGAAGTATCGTTGCTAACTGGTTAGCAACTTAGTGCTACTAGGTTCCCAGCAGAGATGGCAAAAGTACTCACTTTCCGTACTTGAGTAAAAGTACAGATACTTGTGTTAAAGAATACTCTGCTAAAAGTGGAAGTACTGATTAAACTTCTTTACTCAAGTAAAAGTAACAAAGTACAGGCTTGTAAATTTACTTAAAGTATAAAAGTAAAAGTAGAAACCACTTTTTTCATGCCGTTGCCTACATTTTAAATGGATGTCTGCCAATAGGACTAGATCTCCGTTGTGTTCATTTTCAATCATCTCGTCGTCCATGCTATTATGCTAACGCCACCGCCACCAAGCTGCAATGATTTGCCGCCAATGAATACCGCCGAATCTGTCGATTCATCTTGTAGTGGTGCGTCAAATGCAACGTAGATTCCCATCCAATTAGATTGAATTTGGTATTGATGACGTGAAAAATAATAACGGTAACTCCATTGAAATGATTCAAAACTAAAGTAACGAGCCAATTTTTTAAAATGTAAGGAGTAGAAAGTACAGATATTTGTGTAAAAATGTAAGGAGTAGAAGTAAAAAGTCGGCATAAAAATAAGTAGTAAAGTAAAGTAAAAATATCAGAAAAATCTACTTGAGTACAGTAACGAAGTATTTGTACTTTGTTACATCCCATCTCTGGTTCCCAGTGGGAAAATACATTGAGACCAAGTAGCACTAACTTGGTGACTTAGCAAAGACACTGTCAGGGAATGCTATGGAGAAACATGCAAGATGAGGAGGGTTTTGTGTCGGACATCGTTGATGAGTATCCTCCCTCTCCTTTCAATGGAGCACTTACACAGCTCAGCTGTTATTCAATAAAAGTATATTTAAGATCATTTGAGGTGAGAAAATTATACTTTTAAGCGTCACTATATTGACCCATTTACCGATTTAATGCATAATTAAAATTTTTTTGTGAAGTTCAGAGGACCACAGCAACCAGCGGAGCTCCAAGGGTAGGTCTTATACTTGCCCGTCTGCAGTAGCCCTCTCTCAGGATAGCCGTATCTGAAGGACCGCTGGCTATGATGGCGAGATTTTTCTTTTATTTGGCAAAATGTTAATTTGATTTGTGTTTTTCTGGCTGTGTTAATTTTTATTCCCCCACTAAATGAAAAAAGTCAGAATTTATTATTATCTAGAGACTATTAATAACAGGAGGTGAAAAGCAGCTCCAAGAGGAGCATGTGGTGACGTCACGGGTACGCTTCTGTTCCAATTGACCCAAACGTATGCTGTGTGCTCCCGTTCTCCCCAAGTCCACACTTTCTGTGTTCTTCTCAAGAACATACTTGGCGAGGACACGAGTCCGTACTCGTGTTTTTGTGAATTGAGAAATGTCCAACAATTTGCTCTCCAACTATACATCTGTAACAGTCACCACGATTCTTATTTCAACAGTTGCGTATATTAGCTTGACATATGAATCAAGATGCTTTGACCAAAAACAGTTTGACAGATGACCGTTGATATATGATTGTTCCAGTTTAGGTGTACAGGTTGACGTATAATTTACTGGCCTGCATAAGATAACAAAAAAAACCAACACAGATTTTAAGACAGGATTTTTTTTTATAGAAATTTCCTAAATTTCGGGACAATATCGTCTGATAAAGAGTACATTTATATACATGTTTAAGCCATAATGATTTGACATTTAAATATATTTTCCCTACAACTTTAAAGTCTTCAAACTTGCTCTACCACCAACTCTCTACAATATTTTGTCACACATCTTTTCACTTATTAAGGTAAGTAGTTAAACTAATGTCTAAGACAAATTGCATGACTGTATTGGACTGTTCATTACCTTTGGTACTGTCATTAAGTTGTGCCTTTGCATAGGCAAGCAGCCTGGGGACAGAAAGATGATGCCTAAAGACCAATGTGAGTAGAAAGGCTTCAAAGAGTATGTGTTTGAGTCACTTTGTAATAAAAAGATTTGATCTGACATTTTAATGGACCTAGAGAAATAAAATACCACATGAGTAAGTGGAATTCTGTTTTCTCAGCAAATACATCATCGGTGTTGAGCCGTTCAAGATGACTGTATAGAATTCCTCAGAAATAAACTGATAAAATGACAAAACTTGGCAAAAGTCCTTGGGAGCACCTCTCTGTTTATATCCTAGGTGAATAATATATAGGACAGCATTCTCTTAACACTGTTCATATTGTTAATTATATAGCCATATATCCCTGTTGGTTTCAGTGGTAAACAAAAGTCAGGCCAAGGACATTGTCAGGGAACTGCAGTTGTTATGCACGTACCATTACCTGTGATAACACTTTAAGAGAGCATTGTGTCCTATTGACATTGAGGTATGGTGGGCTGTGGCCTTGTAAATTGGAATCGAGCAGAGCAATTATCCCATTAAGAAGCTGTCAGATGTGGAATAAAGCAGATGTTACTTGTTAGCATCAGTTTGAATGATACACAACAAACTGTCTGTTACAGCAAAACTGTGTTAAAGCTTTATGAAAATAATGGTGGATGTTTTTGTGTTTCTTATTTTGTAAACATGTTAATGGTTGAGTATGACAATGACAGGTAATTCAATCACATTTATATTGTCGGTAACAACCCCACTGGAAGACCTCCAAAATAGCTTCCTGTTGGAGTGTAAATGTGAAAAAAATAAATGACTTAACCTTGTTTGTCTACAATAATTCAAAGCAATTGTTCATTGCAGTGCAGAGTACAGTTTACAAATATAGCATTGCAGCATCTAATTTTTAACTTTATCAGCTAATTATTTTTATCAGGCTCTCAAACTTAAGTACAAGTATTGTTTTTTTGTGGTGGCATATGGTATCAGCTACACAGTGTGTATTAATACTAGCAAATTGAGTATGTGTAGATAGAAGTTCAAAGGATGCTTAATTCTTAAAGGAGAAAGCTAAGATCCAGATGGGAATGGGGCAAAAGAAAAGAAATTCTGCAGAGCAGCCCAGCAAGGGCTGCAGTTATTTAGGAGCTGCTAGTGGTGGTGTCTTCTCTTCTTCAGGAAAGTCCATTTTGAGGTTTTCAGGAACAGAACATCCAAAGATGCTGTGGTGCCCACTGCAAATTTTTTTGCAACTCTGTTCATAGTTGATCCCCTCAAAATCCAACCACTGTTCAGCCATTTATGCAAAAAGAAATCTGCCCTGATGGTATCTCTGCTTTTCTCCTAAAAACTTTTGCTTCTGAGCTGGCCCCAGGACGCTGCCCCATGTTTTAAAGGTCTGCAGATTCGTTCCTGCTCTCTGGAAAAAAATGGACCATTAATCCCATTCCAAAGAAACCCTGTCCAATAGAAAGCGATTATAGGCCGGTGGCTTTAACTTCTATTTACATGAAATGCTTTGAAAATTACATGGTGTCTATACTAAAATCTTAAGTCAACCATGAACTTGTTGATGACATAAACTTGACTTCAGTTTGCTAACAGGAAGCGTTTTACAGACAATGCAATTAATAACATCACCCACTTGACTTTTAGACATCTGGAGGTTCCCAAGGCCTATGCAAGCCTTTTGTTAATAGATTTTAGTTTTGATTTTAATTAATTACAGCCTCATTTGCTCTCACAGAAAATTACCTAGATAAATGTTAATCATTTTATTATTAAGTAGTTTTATTTTTTTTTAACAAATAAAACCCCAAAAGTCAGGATTAATGACTCGGTTTTGGAATCAGTTCAGGTGCACCTCAGGGTTGTGTACCTGGACCTAGTCCTTGGAGGTCAGTGAAAATAAGGAATCCGGAAAAGATTTGGCTATAGATTCAAACAGGTCTAGACTTCTCCAGTTTTCACCGCCTGTATTCTCTGTTGCCTAGCAACCTTGACAGTTGACACAAAAAATAGGTAAAGAATGGATACCGAACTTCTCACTACTGGGTGCTAATAACATTTTCAAGGGGCTTCAGCAGCAGAGATATTGGAATATGTGCCCCAATGTCAGCCAAATCAATTTGCACAGGGACAGAAAAATCTTTCAATACACCAAACATCACCCGCCACATGTCTGACTTAATAACCATTAAAAAGAACTATTTTCATTAATTAAAGATGAAACTATTCACACACTTGTATTATAATAAATTGCACTTACGATATTCACCCCTGTTTGGCACCATTTACCTTTTTTCTCTGAACAGCTTGCTCAGACTTGTAAATTTGTGGACACCCGAGGCAATGTAGGATACACTGGATATGTCCTTCAAAATGGGCAAAAAGAAGGCTGCATGTGTTGGCCACATAACGAGGAGTTTTTCTATCTGAATAGACCTTGGCAACACGCTATGACGTTATCGGGCAACATATCTGGCTTTCAGAAGACGCAGACTCTGAATTCAAACTCGCCATTTGTCTCAGGAAAGCTCCATCCTCTAGCTGAGTCTTAAGTGTTATCTAAGCTAACCATCTTGCTGCCATGCTGTTTTTTTTTTTTATGCATTTGTTACCCATCACCATTACCCATCCTAAGCTGAAAGAAACACTATTTAACTGCAATTTTTGTATTCACATATACCTGCTGCTGTTTTGAACGGACATCATTGAAAGCACCTGACTTAACTTGGACATTCCCTGATAAATTCTTTGAAAGGACTTTTAGACCCCTTTTCCTCTTTCCAAATTATTTGTTTTATGTACCTCATGTTTATTTTCCAGTTGTGTTTAGTGTTTGCATAGATCTTAGATTTGCTATAATCCTAGATTATTAGAAATAATGACATCGGCATTTTAACCTGTATTAGTTTGTGTTTATTGTGCAATGATTTATAACTCAGGTCAGACTTACCCTCCTCTTTGTAACATTTAAAAAAACAGAGAAAGTTTTCTTTGGTAGGATGATGGCTGATGATAGCCACATTCCAATTTGCTAAAATGGTGGAGACAACTGGATTTTAAGCGGCCGATCCAGAAATCTAACCCTGGATATTAAACACCATGAACCCTGGTTTGTATGTGAGTTACAGTTATAATCTTTTAACTAATAATAATTAATTGGTTTTACACTCAATTTTGAATTACATATTAATTAACTAAAACTTATATTCATCATCTACTGGCAAAATACTACAACATAAACAAGTAAGATAGTAATAGAAATATCTTATTTTGATAATAACTGTACTAAGTTTTAGTTGCAATATTCTTGCATGCATAAATATGGTCCAAAGGAGGCCCTTTAATCAGATCTTAATTAACTTTAGACACACTGAGAGTACTACATAGATGTCTGATATTAAACGTAATGATCAAATGTTAAATCAGCCTATACAATTGTTTACATATTGTATTTATGGTAAACCTAATTAGAAATAATGCAAGATTAATGCACTAGATTAATAAGATTAGTTTCTTTTTGTTTCTGTGCATTCACTTTTGCTTCAAACAAACAATACACTTATAGTTAACCTTTTTTTACAGGGCATGCTTTGATATTAGGATCTCTTTTTCAAGGGCAACATGTACGTGTTAAACTAGTACTTGTTACAAGCTAGTAAAAAGCTAAAGTCATAAGTTGTTACGTAAAGTTAAGCGATATAGTACTTTCAGAATAAGTAAAAAATATCCTCATCAGATACACTGCATGAGAAACTCATTGAAACCCATTATTTACAGATTTCTTTAAATAATTTTTAAGCTCCCTTACAAAGACAGAAAAAAAATCAATATTATACTGTGAAATCCAGGTAATCCCAAGAGAAACCAGGTTCAAAACAATATACTGTAGTAAGTGTTTGGAGTTGTTTGGAATAGATTGATTCATGTAGTCCAGTCTCATACAGAAATGTTTGGCAGTTGTGACCAGGGATAAAAAAATAACTTAATTAAACCCTAGTATTGTTTTTTTCCCCCACTCTACTATTTAAGCTGGCCTGGCTCATCTCTTCCTCAGTTGTTTAGGAGGAGCCAAGGTACAGCTGCTGCAGGCCTGACAGTCTTTGTGAACTGGCCAGGTGGCCTGGAAAGCTACAAGTCCAGACCTGGCCTAAAGAACTTTCCTATTTCAGCATATTTACCACCATATTCTGGTAGGAGGCTATGCAGCATGTTCCTTGTTCTTCTTCTCGTTTGGTGATCTCCCTCCAGTCTGAACTTTAATGCCAAGCACCATAACCTTAACTCAATTTTTGTAAATCTTGTGCTCACTGATTGTTTTCACAAGAACCAAAAAAAAAAAAAAAAAAAAATAGATGATGTGTGTTTTGTTTGACAACAAAAAACCTCTCAACTTGGAGAATTTACCCAAGCTATTGGTTTCATCAAGGGAATACACAGTGTATATTCTTATGCACACCTGCACATTCTTATGTGTGAGCTTCTTCCCAGACAATTAAACTAAAAATACAACTATAATCCCAAGATTTATATATATATATATTTTTTTTTTGTTGGTGTGTGTGGGGGGGGGGGGGGGGGGGGGGGGGGGGGGGTAGTGATTTAAAGTAGTGATCAGAAAAATAAATACAGTACGCAAAACATGCAAGAGAATAAAAGACAGTGGCAGAACACTTTCTGACTTTGTCTGACATTGAGAATTTAGCTAACTTTTTCTTATTAGCAAAAGTTTAGTTGTCCTGGTTTTTTTCATGTTTTTAGATAGATACAGATTTAAAAAGGAATACATAGTCAAACATTTTCATTTAACATAGACTTCAAGAGAAATAGTCAACTGGACTTGAAATTCATAGTTCATACTTGAGACTTCATATGAGAGTGACCATCTTTGCCATCTCAGTCAAGATGTAAAACTGACTATATTGTGATAAACTAACTGGTGTTTAAAGATCTTCAAGTTTTTCTTCCTGGGTTTTTCATTTAACGCTATAACCTATTTGTGATCTAAGGATGACAGCTTTGGTTAGATGTTTAAATCTTGAAACAGTTGGCCCTCAAAGCAAAAGTTGGTTGAAAAGGCCTTGAAAAGACAACACGATTATGGGTGAGCAGTGGTCAAGCAGAGAGAATGCTGCCAGAATTTTACAATATAAATATATAAAAAACTTAGAATATCCAAATACATTTTTTTATTTTCAATGATGGCCTGATATGATATAAGCATGTGTCATACATAATTTTATTACCATATATTCCACATTATTAGGCGCATCTAATTGTAAGGCGCATCTTTAATTTATTGCCTATTTTAACATCTTTTTCATATATAAGGCGCACCGCACTATAAGGCGCATAGAATAGAAGCTACAGTAGCGGCTGTAAATAAAACAGTCAGATAAATAAGTCAAACTTTATTAATATATTATATTCGCTATGACCAACCTTCATCAGCTGTAAATACACAAAAGAAACACATAAATTTAGATCATCAGTCGTCATTTTTTGAGTCAATGTCGCTGCTTTTGTCTGACAGTTCAGTCACATTTCTTGCCTTCCTGAAAACTCGGTCCACAGTTGAGACGGATATATCAGCCTAGGCATTTGCAATCCACTGGCAGATAGTGGTTAATTTCAATTGACGCCGTCTCCCTGTCTTGGTGAACATGTTTCCGCCTTCACAGGAATATCAAAAGTGACTGGAACCTCGTCCATGTTGATAATGTGCTCTGGCCAGATCTTTTTTTTCAGTAATCTTGTTTTTGCAGTATGCAGGAAAAGAGGCCAGCTTTTCTTTGTAGTCTTTTGGCAGTTGGTGCAAAAAGTTCATGTGCAGATTGAGAGATTACGTCTTTTCATAAACTGAAAGCACCAAGAAGGATCGCCTCTAAAGTCATGGATGTTGAGTTTGAGTGCTAGCTCTGTTGCCTATTCACCGCAGGTCATCTTCTTGCTTGCTCTACAATTTATTCATTAATGTTTAATTCTTGAGCTGCTGTTCTATCACCATGTTTTACTGTGTAACTGATAGCATGAAATGAAAATTCCCAGTATGCACTACACACTACTTCTTCTATGGGAGAAAATGAAGTCGGTGTTTGCTCCCCGTAGTTGGGAGACCTGTTGAAGCTTAATGGGGATTTGAAGGCTTTTAGGTAAGCCTAATAGTGCAGACAATACAGTATGTATTTATTTTTTTTAGTTTGGTATTATATAAAAGGCTCGATAAAGTGATATTTCTCAAATAAAGAACAGTACTTAACAGCATCAGATATAAGAACAACTGACCCATTTCTTATTCACCAGAAAGTTACATAAACTTTAATTAAAAGTGGATTTAAGCAAAGTGTTTCTGTGAGCTTTCTAATATCAGAAGTTTTAGAGGCAGACCTAAATATTACAATATTAATTTTATAGCTGATATCAGACTGGTTTCTAATCAAATGGAGACATCTCTAAATAAGAGAGACATAACATTATATGAAAACTACTTTTTTTATTCATTGTAAGTTAAAGGTTAGCGAGTGACCAATCTGTTTAACATCTTATAGAAAAAAGACGTTACAGATGTAGACGTTACAGACGTTACAGTTGTGTATTGTAACAATATCAACAAAGGCTAATTCCGCTGTACTCTCGACCTGATATTATGCAAGGATTGGTGAAAATTCCCGCACCATATTAAAACCATGAATGACTCAGTTTGATGTTGTCCATGATACAACAACCCCTCATCGTGTCTCTGACAGAATCAATTAAATGTTGAGAGAGCAGTGATTTAAAAAAAGGAAAGATGTTTCCTCATTGTTTATCCATATTGCTGCTTATTTGTTGATATTCTTAGTGGGGATAATATTTTCCTCCATCTCTCTTTTGATTTTCAAAAGGCACGAATCATGACTCAGCATAAAAGAGTTTTTGTAAAAGTCTACAAAAATGATTTCTCACCTAATTGTTTCAAATCAAATGTTAAATAAAGATATATTTTTGTTCTGGCAAGTTGTTGTGAAACTTGTAGGAATTTCTTGTAAGAATTTCTCATTTCAGTCAAAGCATACTTGGTAATCAGACCTTTTCAAAAGGCCTTTAGGTACTTATTAAAGAACGTTTAGAATATTCTCACTTTCAAGGTGGTTTAAAGGAATATATTTATTTTTTATTTTTAAACATAACAGTGAAAAAAGCTTGTTTTGTTTGATTGGGCAATTTAACAAGGTTTAGAGCTTCTTTTTAGTTTCATTTTGACAAGAAAAGCATTCGTATTCTGTCTTTGCTTTGGTAAGTGGAAATGAAAATTTCTTGTAGCTCTTTGATTTATTTTTTTTCTTGTTATTTAACGTGTGACACTAAAAATCCACTGCAGTGAAAGAATGAGAAAGTTATTTTGTGTCAATGTCAGAGAGAAAATAACATGGCACAACAACAATGGCTGTAGGAGGATTTGTTTGCAGATTCTGAGCAGGTAATTTCTTTCTTTTGTTTATTTCATGTTAAGAAACAGGCTAGTGCAAAGAGAATTACCTGCTCATTGCTTGTTTTGTACC
Source organism: Cyprinodon variegatus (assembly GCF_000732505.1). Taxonomy (NCBI): domain Eukaryota; kingdom Metazoa; phylum Chordata; class Actinopteri; order Cyprinodontiformes; family Cyprinodontidae; genus Cyprinodon; species Cyprinodon variegatus. Next base: position 190,391 of record NW_015150999.1, on the reverse strand, counting down.
CAGATAATACCTGACTCATTTTATCAAGGGATAGATGCAGTACTGAAACCCACTTTTCTAAGGTAAAAGCAGAAAATTGGCTTTGTAGGTTTACAAAAATAAGTTAATGTGTAAACACGTTACCATCATCCCTTGATGTCTCATCCCTTGAAATGAGCCTATTTTTATATAACTGTATCAATTAAAAATACAGTAGTAATAAAACATCTTGAATTTGTATTAAAGGGGACAAATATTAAAATAAACAGAAGTGCACTATTTTATATATATATATATATATATATATATATCACAAATCCAAAAATGTAATATTATACAGGATTGTTATAATGATGACCCTGGCTAAACCACCAGCAATTGTTGATCTCGCAATATTAGTTAAAAAAAAGAAAATTATGTGATAATACTCAGTTGCCTGTATGTGGAAAAAAAAACAATACAACAACTGAGCATATTGTGAAGACTCGGAATGTAGGACAAAGAATCAAGCAGACAGATAGAACAGAAGATTTCTAAAAAAAAAAAATAAAAAAAAAAACATTTTATTAACTGCTCAGTGATCTGCGGCTTGTCAGCTGGGAGAGGATGACTGGAATCTCTGTAGAGGTACAAACTCAGGTTATTGACCACGAAAGCGAGCATGTCAGTCACTAACCTGCTTTTTAAGTTCAGTCTGAGCCAAGAGGAGCCGGATGATTTCTCCAAAGCATGGCGAGCGGAAGCAGACAGACGAGGAAGAGCAGAAGTAACCAGAGGGAAAATCCAAAGTTGGTGTCGATGCGGAACCAGATATCCAGGCCAGAAGATAGACCGCAAGGAAATTGAAGCCTGGGTCAGGAGACAGATCCAAGGTCGTTAGCTGGCAGAATCCAAATAGCAGTCCCGAGACAGGTCAGGCAATAACAGATCAGAACAGGAGCAGGAACACTTGGAAATCCAGGAATAGAAACTAGTCAGAATCAGGCAATCAGAAACTCACTGGGAACACTAGAGAACTCTCCCCTACAGTTTGAATAATCTGGCACTGATGGCTGGGAACAAGCAGTTTAAATAGGAGCTGGAACAGGTGAATATGATGAGTGAAAAGGAAAACTGGGTGGAGCTAAGCAGGTGGAAGAAATGAACCAATAATCCAGTCATCAGTGCCAACATTCTTCTCGTTGCCAGCATTCATTGAAAATTGTGAAAACTGCAAGAGCAACATCTGTTGCATGAGCAGTGGATATGAGATGGAGTTTGTCATAGTTATCAATAGGGCTTAAGTGAAGGGTACAATGAAAAAATTCCATTCATTCTATTCAAATATCTATTCAGTCTCTAAAAAATTGATATGGTTGGGGTTTGAGATGATACAAATGCTACCACATATTATGACCTCTAAGAAAAAGAAAATAATACATTATATCAAATCTAGAAACTCCTTAACTCATAGCAAATTTGTAATATAATTAACAATTTTCCCACAAAAATGTTTATTTTGTATAAAAAGTTTAAATATTAAAGATAATCCTCCTTATTGTTTTACATTTTTATCTGCAATGTTATCCCTCTTTATCATGGGAGAAAGTTAGCAAAAACTTTTAAAATGTATGTGTAAATGACTCTTAAAGCCTTAACAGCGGCTTCTGTAATCTTTCTATGAAAACTGATTGATTGAATAAAAGCAATTTAGTATGGAAATCAGTTGATAAGAAAAGTAGTTAGTATATTATGGAAACCATTCCTTTTTCTCCATGTATTACTAAAATGTTATCTGTTCTTAGAAAATCTCTTTGCAATTACACCCTGTTCAAAGCTCAGATGGCAAAATAAAGAAATAAAAAGAGTCACAAGCATAAAATGGTGATTGTTCTCAGTGCAATTGCTTCTGCTGTTTTGTTATTTATCTCCCTCTCCTTTCATATCATATCACGGATATTGTTAATAGCCCCTAATGTTTGTTCTGCTTCCATGATGCTTGCTCATACTGAATATAAATGACATCTGTTGGTGTGCATTCAGCCAGCATCATCTGACAATAATGATTAAATTTACTGTTGCATACCAATTGCATTGAAACCATGCCACAGGATCCCAAGAGTGATTTGTGCCTGGATTGCTAATAAAAAATATATATTCATTCTCAGTTTTTTTTTTCCCCTCCTCTTCAGTTTGGCATATCTGCATTTTATCATGTGAATAAATCAGTTTCAAATGTCAGTGAGTGGAATGTATGATTGAGCTTACATTGAGAAACCGGACAGTAGTATTTGGAAGAAGAACACCAATTGATGGGTAGCAGAAATAAATAAATCGGCACAGAAATCAAACACACCCTGCCAGTGTTACATTACAGTTTTTATCCAATATCTGAGTGGTGATGCAATGCTGAAATATGTATATAAGATGAATTGAGAGAGAAAAGAGACACAGCACGTACAAGGAATAGTTTTAGGATTAAACTTACATACAGAAGCAAAGGTAACATATTCTCTTGTATCTTGTGGGTAAACAAACACTTAGACAACGTGTCAGCAAAAATCAGGAACTCAAAAATCCTATCTTTTTCCAGTCAGGCAATGCCCCAAACTGAACCATAATAAGGTACCCCAAGGCCTTGGTGTGGTGATAGGAATTGAGGGAAGAACAATTTTTTTGTTCATATTAGCCAGGTATTTAAAAATAAACTCTGAAAAAAAACACAAAAAATCTTGTGATTTAGAATCATGTCTGCTCTTAATCAACGTTTCAACAAAGTGGCAACTTGCACAGACAACAGAAAGAATGTGAAAAGTAAACATACTGCCACTTTGCTTATTGAGCATGCTACATTAGAAAATGTTGGCAGCCTCTGAGGCAGGGATAGGCAGTTCCACATCCTGACGGCCAGTATCCTGAAATTTTTAGATGCGTCCTTGGTCCAACATATTTGCATCAAGTAATTACATTGTTAAGAGGACTCTAGAGAAATTGACAACATAGCAAGGAAGTTATTCAGCCGTTTGACTTAGGTGTACTGGACCAAAGTTGAATCTAAAAGTTACAGGATACCTACCCTCAAGGACTGGAGTTTCTCACCCCGGCATGATTTTGCTTTGATCTCAGCTATTCATGGCTGTAGTTGTATGTAAATAATATCAGTCCTGATAGTCCCAGTTGCAAGTCATTTAAAGCATTTTTTTTCAAAGCGACGCATGTATGACATCATCGCGCATGCCGACCTGAGTTGTGACAGGCTGTGGTAGTAGCACTAGACATCTTCCAGGCATGTGAGTAAAACTAGCTGCTGTTCAGCGGACAAGATGATGGAATGGTAGCCGGCGAGCGGATGACGTCATACACCCTCCGCTTTGTTTTTAAAACATATTAATATAAAAAATATAACCGCGTATGTCTGGGGGACAGGGATTCGCCTACATGTTATGAATGCTGGCGTACCATAAAGAATAAATTATAAACAGTTTAGTTTGTGCCTTCAACTCGACTGTGTAAGACGTTCCTTGGATATAACCTAACCGAATATCTTCTGAACTGCTCCAAATGACAAAAGACTCATATGGGTGAGTAGAACATGAGGTAATAACATAAAATCAAGGGCCCAATGTAAAAAAAAATGGCGTTCCCCTTTAACCCTGCTTGTGGATTTCTTTCTTCTTCCCAGTCTTAACAACTTAACATAAGTTTATCAAAGCCACAAAAAAGTAAAAAGAATATTATAAATCTAACAAATCAATTAAAGCTACATTTACCTCTCACAACTCCTCTAAACAGCAGTTTGACACAATATAAAGAAGGCGCATAATAACTTGAATATAATGGATCTGCTTTGTGTGGAGCCCGTAAAAAACATAAAGGGAGGGGTAAAAAAAAAACCTTTAACCACACCTTGGGGATGCACACTTATAACTTTATCCTATTGTTGTTTCTGATAATCCAAATATGTTTACATGTACGTACACAGAAGCTCTGTCCATCATCTGTTATAGTCATAGGTTTTGTAACTATCAAACAGTAAATATGGATGCAAAACCTGCACCGGCAGGTACTCCCAGGTTGAATAAATCACTCTAATGATGGCAAGTAGTAAAAATTGTCATATCCTCCACTCAACCCATACAGTAAATGAAGACACGTTTTGTATAAAACGTACAAAATCCTGAATATTGTTTCAAATCCTCATCCTGCTTTAACAAAGACAAAGAGCAAATGCTTCACGAATACATTTAGACCCTTCAAACGCCTAAATGATAACAGCACACGAAACAGGTGCAAACGGAAAATACTGATGTAGCAAAAACAAATAGAAGTTAAGATAAATTGTTAAAGCAGAGGTGTCACAGACCACTACGAAGAGATGTATTAACTCAGCATTAGATAAAACATAAACTGTGTCCCACCAAGAGGACATTTGTGGGGAGCAACGAAAAGGTTTACTTTTCTTGAGTCGATGTTTTAAAAACCGAATCTCTGATTTATGTCTTTCTAATATTCTGGTCCCACATTACTGACTTTTCTCAGTTACTCTTACTAGATTTAAATAAGTTTGATAAAAGTAAAACGAGAAATTTTAATTGAAATGCATAGATTTTTTTTTTGTTGTAAAAACAATCACAAGCTTGTATCATTTCCTTTGACATATAGTTCCACAAAATACAGAGTATGGGGGAAAAAAATAGTATAAGTACTTTTTGCAAAAGTCTGCAGGCCTATGTTTAGTTGAAAACTTTGCTCTACTTGTTCCACATATGTATTATACAAAGACAACATTAATATGTTCAAAAGTAATTATGCTTTTCTTTGAGTTCCTACTCAAAGGGGATTTCCTTTGTATTTGTGATAACATATAACCTAGCTGTCAGAAAAAAACTCAATATCAGAAATTATCACAAAAAAAACATGTTAAACATCCACAAGTTGCTTTTATGATTTAGATTTTGTTAGTTATACTGTTTTGACAAACTTAAAGTTCTTAGTGATTAACCAAACACAAAGATTGAAAGCCAAAATCAATCAGAAGCCCTCTGGAGATCTAATCTGTCTTATCCTACTGTAAGCTTTGATCAATGAAACAAGCTCACCATTGCATTTGGTTCAAATTAAAGCAGCACTAAAGTCACCATCCAGCAAAAGTTGATTGAAAATTCACACAAAGACATATATTTTCACAGTTTGTTCCAATTAACGTGTGATACAGTGATTAGTTGAATAGCCTGCATGTTAAAATGTTTCATGGATTGAGTGTCTGCTTTTTTCTTGCCTTTTGATTTTTTTTTTTTTTGCCCTGTGTCTGTTTGGGGTATTCTGGCTCCCTCCATCTTTTGTGAGGTTTTATTTGTTTTTCTATCTTAAAACTCTCAGAGGCAAACAAATAGTACAGCTTGAGAGGAACATTCTGTTCAATAAAAAAGGCTTTCCTTTTTTTCGTAGGTTGAGTGCTAGCTCAAAAAAGACAATGCATAAACTTGAGCTGCTCTACCTCCTCATAGGAAATGGTAAACTGGTAATTTTGTTACATTACTTAAGACCAACTTACTTACTTTAAAACCTTAATAGTTGATATCCTGGATGTTAGGGTCAGAACAGGTGGACGCAGTATTCAAGGCAGACAAAAAGGCGGTGCCGCTTAGAGAGTCCCAGATGCAGGGGTTTGGTGGTCGGAGGACAGGCAGGTGGTCAGAACCATGAAGACGAATGTGAGCAGGATTAGCCATAGACCAAAGCCAAAGATGAGGTCAGGGACCTGGTCAATGGTCAGAGTCAGGAGATCAGAGAGCAGGTGATGTGCCGACTGATGGATGGAGTCGGATCACAGTTCCAGGTTTGATTCATGGAGAAGCAGACAGATTGGATGAGGGCAGGCAGGCTTGGTAGTCAGGAAACGAATCCGGTAGGTACACAATGGGCAGAGATCAGGCAGGTAGTCAGGTCAGGTAGAAGACGGGTCAGGCAATCAGAATCAGATGGGAACAGGCAGGCTCAGATATCAGGATAAGGAAGTTAGAACTGAGAACACTGGATTAAGTCTCACCAATGGCTTAAACTAATCTGGCACCAATGACTGGCTTGAAGACTGGTTATACAGTGGCTAATGCAGGTGGATCAGATGAGCGAGTAATGAAAACTGGGTTACCAAGGTGAGTAAGAATCATTCTACTAACATGGCCAAGACCAAATTGTACACCTCAACAAGGCTGGAAAGGGATACTAGGAAATTGCCAAGCACTTTTTGAAAAAAGTTCCAGTGTTGGAACCAGTGGTGGATCCAGGGGGGGAAAACTTGGGCTGTAGCCCCGGATGATTACCCAAGAGCCACAGATATCGCTTCTGAGGTAATTTGAGTAAAATGTGGAGCAATAGAATTTACCAGAGAGTGGCAGCATGTGCAGGAAAGCAGCCTGTAGCATTCCCTTGACAAAGTTTTTCCCTCTCGTCGCTGCCAGCTTTTAGGAGTCATGCGTCTCTGCAGCAAAATTTAAACTGACAGGGTCGTGGCGGATATCAATGGATATAAGAAGCTTTTACTTTTTTTTAAATGTACAGATGCACCAGCAGCAGCACAAACAGATGTTGCTAAGCAGACTGATGTCTCAGCTATGTGAAGCTTTGACTGATTTTGAAAATTGCCTGAAAAAAACAGTTCACCCTCCATAACATGGGAAGAAATAAATTCTCAAAAACTCTTATGTGTGATAGCATGTGGTATACTAGAAATGTCCTTAATCCAGTAATCTGTCATATTTTACATTACATGGGGATTTACCAGAAAGTCTACACTCTCATCTTCACCCTCAGGGCTAAGCCCTTGGTCTTCTAGAATCCTAGGTCTGTCCCTGGTTGGAACAATCATTAGAAAATGAAACAAGCTGAATATGACTGTCAATCTCCCCCGGACTGAGGCTTCTTCCAAGATCTCACCTCGTGAGGTCTCAATGATCCTAAGAAAGATCAGAAAACAACCCAAAACTACACAAGAAGAGCTGGTCAATCACTTGAAAAGAGCTGGGCACACTGTTTCCAAGGTAACTGTTGGTAATACACTAAGATGTCATGGTTTGAAAACATGCATGGCACAGGAAGGTTCCCATGCTTAAACCAGCACATGTCATGAGAGTCATGGGAGAAAGTAATGCGGTCATTGAGACCAAAAAATAACTTTTTCATATAATAAAGAATGATGAGGGGTGGTATATATAACTCATCTAATCGGTACAAGATCTTAATAAATATTGCTTCTTAACTGTATGTGCTTTCTTTTTGACATGAAAACTGTCTCAGAGTTCATCTGCCTATCTGTTTCCTCCCTAGACAGAACTACTGGTGGAGCTAGTTTTCCTATACTCCTATTATGTGTGTGCTTCTGACTTGATTCCCAGTTGGGCTGGGCAGAAGGATGCTGAAACTGATCCAGCAGAAATGGTCTTGCTAAGTTTTCTTTCCACTGTCACTGTGTGCATAATCGGTGTGAGTGATTGCTGTAGAGCAGCAATCTGTTGCTACATGCTGATCCAGAAGGGGCGAATACTGGAAATTCGACACCTCATAAGAGACGACAAAGACCTGGACTACAGAGAGGAGGTGGAGCAGCTGCTGGACTGGTGCAGAGATAACAGCCTGATCCTGAACGTGGAGAAGATGAAGGAGATCCTCTTGGACTTCAGGAAGAACCGGCCTAACTGGTCATCAACAGATCAGCTGTAAGGGTGGTCAACAGCACCAAATTCCTGGAGGTGCACATCACAGACACCCTCACCTGGAATGTAAACACCACCTCACTGGTTAAAAGGGCACAGAAGCGCATGTACTTCTTGTGGAGGATGAGGAGAGCCCTCCTGCTCCCACACATCCTCACCACCTTCTACAGAAGCACCATTCAGAGCGTTCTGACCAGCTGTCTCACTGTGTGGTGTGGAGGCTGCAGCGCCTCAGACTGGAAGAAAGAGAGGAGAGTAGTGAGAAGAGCAGAGAAGATCATCGGGGCTCCTCTTCCCTCCATAAAAGACATTTCATCCCAACGCTGTGTGTCCCGAGCCCGTAGCATCATAAATGACCCCTCACACCCCCACCATGGACTGTTCTCCCTGCTGCCCTCGGGGAAGAGGCTTCGAAGCATCCAATGCAGGTCCAGAAAAAACTGTTCCAAAACAGTTTTTTCCCCACTGTTATTAGACTTTGGAATGTTTTGTAAAATGGGTTTTTGTATTGTATTTTATTATATTTATTATATTTTATCATTATAAAAAAAACATTGAACTGTACATTTACAGTCATATGTTTATATTACTGTTTTTATATATTTTTTATTTTTTACTATTTTTCAAGGCTGCACTTTTAAAAAAGATGAAATTGTCCAGAGAGCTGTTCCAGATGAAATTTCTTGTTTTACACTTGTATAAACAAAATGACAAACAAATCTGTCTATATCTATATCTATATATCTGAATTTGCTAAAGACAGAACCCTTTAAGCCTTAAAGTTTAAGGAATGCTCTTTAAAGTGCTTTGTGATGACATGTATTATAAATTGGCGTTATACAAATAAACTGAGTTTAATCAAATTCACTTTTTCAGAACAAAAAGCATTTTTTAATATTGATGTTGATGTCAAAAGGCTGTCTTTAATTTAAGTTTATGAATTGACTTGCTAAAATCACAGATATCAAACACTAACTACGAGGCTGTTTGCAGGGGCGTGTAGTGTATTGCTTTCTCCAATTGTGGGGTGTGACTTGGAGGTTTATCCTGGCAGCTGGGGGTGCTTCAGACCAGCCAGGAGGAGCAAAGAGAAGATTGGATACCCTGAGGCAGATGACAGATGGTTTTCCCTCACAAATTTTTGACAGGCTTTTTTTTTTTTCTTTCTTCATATTCCTTACCTTGTGTATTCTTTGCGTCCTTTATCGAGAAGTAACCAATTCTCCAGTTCTTAGCCTTTGCACTTCTTCGTCTTGTTTTTGATGTGTATCAGTTTTCTGGATCACTCTGAAGAGTCTCCTTATTGCTTATTTAGTTGCCCTTCCTAATATGCCTGACCACATTGTACAGACCTCTTCTCCATATTCTGACTTAAAATGAGGAAGCAACCATCATCGGGGATCACATTTATTTGGGTAGAAATGTTAATTTTTGCGGAAACCTTTAATAGAAAGGTTTAAAATGTGCTTGAATTTCTCATATTGTTAAAACCGATACAAAAAAACTGTATGTCCAGATTAGTTTGAGTGGACTAAGTGCTCAAATCTATTCAATGTAAGAATCTGTCATGATCTGGCCTGTTTGCTCTCCCTTAATTAGTCTCCTTTCACCTGTCTGTTTCCCCTCCCTGCCTCAATTATTATTTATTCCCCTCACCTGTTTCCTCTGGTTTAAATTCCCTTCAGCCTGAGCATTCAGGTCCAGATCATTGCTTGTCTTTCTGTCAGTCTTTCTGTTCTGTTTTATTTGGTTCATGTCCTGGATCCTAGCTGCCAGTGGAAAGAGGGTTTTAGTGTTTGTCTCGTCTCCTGAATGTCCACTTTTCCTCCCCCGTGGAGTCCTCTGGGTTTTTGGCTCATTATGGGGGGAGGTTCAGTTTTTATCAAAGTAAGCCTGGCTCCAGGGTGGAGACCAGTTTAAAGTCCTGCTTCAAGTTCCGGTTCGTACGTCCTGTCTCGGCTACCCTCTTCCACTGTGCCTGCCTGTCTGCACCTGATCCTGTCTGCTCCCGTGCGTGACCACCTGGTCATGCTTCTGGTCCCAGTCTGACTCTGAACCCTCCTGGAAGCCTGTGCATGTCTGGAAGTCTGGATCCTGCCACCTGTTTCTGTTCCTGCCTGATCTGGATTCTGCCTGTTCAGTCTGTTCCTGATCCCTTACCAGGATCAGCTTCTAGCCTCACCTCTGGGACTGCAGCACTGGGGACATTCGTGGTCTGGACTGTTAAACCAGAGTGTCTGAGATTGGGCGGTGCCCCGCCCCCCCGCCTGCAATGTCCGCGAGCCACAGCTCCGCTTTGTGTTTTGTTTTATTTAATAAATGTTTGAACTTTCCTACTGACTGTCTCTCCCTGAATACTGGGTTCATCTGTCCTCGGTTCATGACAGAATCATGTTTTTTTTAATATATATATATATATATATATATATATATATATATATATATATATATATATATATATATATATATATATATATTCTCAGTAATTAAGGCTTTTTTATTCTTTCTGTCTATTGTTTGTGCAGGGTTTTAACTAACACCATCAGTTGAACACATGGTTGGTAATATAACTAGTAATTGGAAAATATGAGTATAAATTCCCTGAAAGAGCCTGAAATGTTACAAGAGAAGGACTCTAGTGCCGAAGTTGCTGCGAGTTTCTGGCAAACATCAATGATTGGCAATGAATGTATGAGCCCAGCCCCGAGGCAGTCCAGTGGTTTTGGATATCAGTCACTGCTGATAAAAAGCCTTCTCTACTGAAAACAAATGTCCCCTCTTTTACCAATGATTTAGATGAAACACCCAACGGACATCAAAATCTAATTGGTCTGCCTTACACTCTACTCATCAAAGTGCTTCTGTTGGCTGTCTTTCAGTTTTTAGTGACAAAACTAATGTTCCCTGAAACACAGGCAACATTAAAATGTAATTCCAATTCATGCAGAAAACATCCCTGTAAGGACTGTCATTCATTTCATACAAGTTAAACAATGGGTATTAATATCCCCCAGAGTTTATTATGCCCCTCGCCGTGCCACCCCCTTCTCATCTATTGCCCTACTGTCTCACTATCTTTCACTCACTGCGGCTCTTCTTCACTCGCAGTTGAAAAGGCTGTCAGGGTGAAATCTAAATAGGTAATTATCTGACTTGTTTCAGACGGGGAGGAGGGAATGCAGCCGGCGGGCCATCATGACCGGCCTAAAGTCGAGCCCAATCTCGGCACTGGAATATTAAATGCAGTTTCACCTTGTGTTTGGAGCTCTTTTTAAAATCCTCCTTTTTTTTTTAAGGCTGTTTAACCAATCCAACATTCTTCCATTAATTAGTTACAGTTAAGCTTTTCTGAAATCCCTAATGTCAGGGTTTATCAATTTAGTTTGAAAATGAATACAGACCAACCTTCCTCCCACTCAAAAATTTTTTAAGCATCTGCATATCATTTGAAGTGAAAAAGGAACAGCATCAAAGTATTTGGTGCATCATTCTCATTTTCACTTACTGAATAGTAGACTGTTTTTGGTTGGCTACTGCCCCCAATAGGCCAAATAAATGGTCAGAGGATCATTACTGAGAACTGGAATACTCTGAACATTTTCAAGATAACTGATATAGAAATATAAAGACCTAGGTGAGGCTTTAAGGTCCAGGAAATGTGTAAATTGCACTTGATTTTAATAAAAAAATGGCTAATCAACATATACATGATGAGACAGCTTGTGTTTAGATGGCTTCAAATAAATAACCATCAAAATTATTCCTTATTATAGTAAATAACTGATTATTTCATTTGTATCCAAATAAACACAAAATATGAATAGATTTTCTTTGTAAAAATGAGGAAAGAGTAATGTGAAAATATATGCATCTTGCAATGCAATATATGCATTTAGATTTATGGGGAAGACGTTGCTTATTTGTTTAGCTATGGCTTAAATAAAAATCGCTTCAAGCCCAGTAATGGCATGATGCAACACTAAACATCTAAAAACTGAAATTAATAATTTTGCCAAACATTATTTTATAAATTTAGACCCTGAAATAAATGCTATTAACAAGCCCAATACCCAGAATGGTACACTTTTAATATCCAGTCCCCCCAAGCTTAAAAGTATAATCTTAAATATATGATAATTTAACAGATCGATTTACGTATAAATGCTTTCATTCTGAATATCATCAAGATTATTTTGTCAAATATAACTCCCATTTTTAATCTTTACTGTATCTGTCCTCTTAAGATTTAAATTCCTTCACCCCTTTTTACACGTTCTGATAGCACCATGCCTGTTAGTATATTTTATAATAAATATTTGCATAACTGTCAAGAACAATGAAAAACCTGTTCAGCTTGGGATGCACTGGAGCATAACATGGCTAAAGATACACAGCCTTGGTAGACTCCCTTGTTTTGTATAATAGTGCATGTGTTATTGATTCTGTATAACATTTAATTTCCCTCACAGTTGGTGTCCATCAGATTTGCTTTAGGTCATGCTGCCTCACCTCATGTCTCAGTGTGGCCTGGAACCTTTTGACTGACTGACTGGTAACAAATGATCATCCTCTTGGCTGCACTCGGCAGTCTGGCTGGAATAGCCCTCAGTGGCTGGCTTGTACACACACATATAGACCTAATGGATGTGGGTGGAGGAGGGCTGAGCAGAGATGGATTCCCTCTGTCATTCTCCGCTCGAGCATGCCAGCTCCTATTTGAAGAGATGAGCCATGTTTGAGTTCACATCTCTAATTAGCCACACAGGCCCATCCCTTGTTCTGAGACTTATTACAGTGCCTAATAAAAGCTTTTACAGAACCATAAAAGGAAAAACTCTAGTTTAAATATCCTATGGACTTGTGTCTGAAATTTGAGCTCAAAGGTGTATCTTGTTGGGATCTGCAAATAGCATTATATAGATATGCAATATGTGCACGAAAGTGTTGCAGTATCACCCAACAGCAATAAGAGAAACGCCAAAGAAGTGGGTCTCAGATGATTAAGAGCAGCCTCTTTCCCCAAGCGTCGTGGTCTCCAGAGACACATCATCTTACTGATGGTTTCTAGGCTGAGCCTCGGCCTTGCGACAGATGACAGAGAGAGACGCCCAGCAACTCCTCCTTTGTCTACTTCAGGGAGGCAGGCTACTATCTAGCTTTATTTGTCTTACAAATGACTTTATCTCCAGGCTCTGGTGTTTGACTTCACATCTGGATGACTAAAGGGTGCAGATGCAATCTGATCTCCTCTTCTTTGTCAGCTGTCATTTTCCCTCTAGTTGATACTTAAAATTCAAGAACCTGGTAGCTGCAGGTGTTTATCTTAATTTATTTGCTCTCATTGAATTTTGCCTCTAATCACATTTTTATGGTCTTTAAAGTTACAAGCTTGTTCTTTTTTTAAATTTTTTATCTGTATGTATTTTAACAGACAAGAACATAATAATTCATCCTGTAATTAACCAAAACACATGTATGGGAATAGGAGACATTAGAGCTAAAGCTTTGGATGTCCTTTGAGAAGAAACAATTAGCATGTTGGTGACATGAAACAACAGACACACCTGTTATTCTTTTCCATTTTTTGTGCTTTCGTCTGCCTCCTATGGAGAATGACCTATATCGAGAAGAAATGTCAAGCGAAAGGCAGTGAGCAGATGAGAGAAACAGCAGAGAGAGGAGACAAAAGCGGACTAAAGCATACACTCAAATCCACTCATGCAGGAAATAGGAAGAAAAAATAAGATCCTCCTTTTTTTTTTTCCCTCAATGCTCCTCTAGAGAGGTCACCTTAACTCACAGTTACATGAGGAAAGCTGTAGGATGTCTGTGCCATTGCGCATTCATTTTGCAATTCCTAACAAGCCCTAAATAATGGGAGAAAGGGTATTTATAGTGTTTCAGGTTTTAAAGATAGGAGCAAATTTTGTAAGAAAATCAGACTGTCAAATTCTCTGTCAAGATGTTTTTATTGCAACTTGTCAAAAATTCAAGAAAAAAAGCTGTAGATGATCGTTGTGTGGCATTGTATTGTAGGCTCTCTTGTAATCAACAAGGGCTGTGCACAGGTTTGTTTTTCTGGTTTTACAATCTCAGGTGACTGTTCTGTCGACCAGTAGTTGGTGTTTGGCACCTCTGGTGTTTTTACCAATGCGTTTCTGTGCCTCTGTCATGTATTAGTCCATGTGCGCACTTATCTTTGCTGCTATGATGCCTGAAAGGGACTTTCATGCTGTTGAGAGATATTGGCCGATAGTTGGCTCAGACTGTGCCCTTCTGGGGGTCTTTCATTATCAGGACTGTTCTGCCCTTGGTCAGCCATTCAGGGTGGGTTCCCCTCTTCAACAGCATTGCATCATGTCTGGGCCTGGTGCTGTCCAGTTCTTCATACATGGAAATCTTTGCTGGAGGTCTGCCATTGTGATGTTCACTGGACTTTGTTTAAGGAGGTTCACAAGGTCAGCTCTTAGGTCTTTTAGCCACTGTGCTTCATTGTTGTGTAATGCATCTTTCTCCCAGATAATTTTCCAGTATTGATCAGTCTCCACTGGAGACTGACACAGGAGTGGATTTTCATTCCTGTCCCGTCCCACTCCCACAGAAAAAAAATGTGTCCCGTCCCGATCCCGGGCCAGAGTAGAAATCTAAATCCTGTCCCGTCCCACTCCTGGTGAAATTACTCCCACTCCCATCCCGCTCCCATTCAGAATGACTCCCGCTCCTGCTTCACTCCCATTCTTGTTTTTTTTTTTTTAGCGCAGGTGAAAAACTCAGAGCGGAAGCACTGTTGGTTTTTGGGTCATGTAGTTTTTTTGACTGGCATTATAGTGTAGGCTTCAAGGAAAAAAACTACAAAATGGCGACGCCGCGCCAGTACTGGATTTTTTTCTTTCTATTTTATTTTATTTTTTTGGATTCGATCCTAGTTTTTTTTTAGTTACTATTGGTTTGCTCCCGTTTGCTCCATTAATGTTTAATCCTGTACTGTCTCAATCACGTGATCGTTACTAACTCCCATCCCACGGGAATCCCACGGGAATCCCGTGACCCGTGAGATTCCCGAAAAAATGTCAGTCTCTAGTCTCCAGCCTTGGTGGGCTGGCCGATGTGTCGTTAGCCTGCTGCTACTGGTAGTCTTGGCACAAGATCTTTCAGTGGTGAGCAGCACATTGACCAGGTATGATACTGGTGCATACCTACTATGCTGCAATGGCTCTGAGGCAATGCTATCTAAAGGACGGCACCCACATGGTGCGAGGCAGCGTCCAATTAAAAGAGAGTTTCTTTCTTTCAGGATTGAAAAAAAATAGCACCAGGAAACAACTACCATTTCATATGAAATGAATAATCCATAGTGCCCAGGTTAATATTTCATAATATATGTATGTCTGACTTTGAAAGGCTTAAAAGGCATGATATAGAACCTTTGAAGAAAAAAAACCAAAACTCTAGTGCTATTTGATTGCGTATATGTAAATTCCGGTACTGGTGTTTCTGCAGATTTTGCCTCATGTCTCCTCACTGTTGTGGTGAAAGACTGACAATATCATGACATGTGACAGTTTACTCTCAAAGCATTCACTGTTACTTTCATAATTGTTTTTTGTTTGTTTGTTTGCTTTTTGTGTCAATCAAATAGCAAAATCAGTTTCTCTGGAGATATATTTGAAGTAACAATTTATGAAGAATTACAACCTTGTTGAAAGCTGAGCAAATAATGACAGTCCTCTAAGGGGAAAAAAAAGTGCCACTTCAACTAAAAATACAAATAAATGGCACTGGAGATATAACATGGAAATATTTGACACTTATGTCATATATTAATAAATTATATCTGTGTTGGTTGGTTTTTGAAATTATAATCACTCTTTGGTAAGGCTGAAATCTCTGAAGTATTACTACATTTATCACACTAATGGTGCTGGATCTTTATTTGGGAGCATTGAGATGGCACTAAAATGACGTCCGTATTTGCATTTGGGTTGGTGTTGACTAAAAGAACTGAAACAGGGCCTCTGGGATATTGTTTCCTGTCATTATTGTTTGGATGCTTGGTTTGGAAATGAGTCATAAACAGTAGAGTACACATATGTATAAATCAAAGGTAAGCCTTTTCAAAAACAACATGTGGGAATAGCTTCCACTAAATATATTATCAACGATGTTCTACTCTGAAGCACTTAAACATTACATAGATAAAAAATATGAAAATAAGCATTTTTTGCATGTGAGTTGTGTCACCCTTAATAAACCTAAACCTCTAAGTTGAAAGAGTTAGGTCTAAGTTAGAATAGAACAGAAAATCCCTTTATTTTTCCACAATTTGGAAATTGTGGTGTTAAGTTGAAGAATAAGAGAGACATTTTCATTGCGGGGTGGAGGTGGGGTGACAATCCCACTGGACACTTTCCCTCTACTCCATGATTATGAGAACCTGTCCATGAACGCCACCAAAATGATCTGCCCAGGGAAAACTAGTGAATAGTAGTGTGAACTAACACCAGGTGGTAGTCTTCTTTTACATAATACCCAAAATAACTTAGTAAATAACCAAAATCAGCAATGTTGATTATAACAATTAACTAGCAACAATGACTTAGCCTATAGTTTCAAACATCTAAGTAAGATAAAAAGGCAGACTGCACAATTGGCGATCAGGGGCCAGATTAGGCAAGGGAAATGTATTTGTGTTGCACAATTCAGTACAAGATCAATTCAAAGTTCTTTACATGAATTAAACAAAACAGAAGACATATAAAAGCAGAATAAAACCTAATGAAGATAAAAGCTTTATAAAAGTAGGTAGTTAAACAAACAAAAACAGTTTGACCACAACTTTAAACTAACAATACCTCAGTTGACAGTTTATCTTCAACACTGAAAGGCAGTTCTAAACAAATGGGTGTTTAATATTAAGGATAGTACAGAAAAAATGGTCTCTCTGTCTCATCTCTCTCTTCTGGTAGGCTAATGAGTAAAATATTACTCTGACAAAACTAACATACTTCAAACTACTGAAAAATATAGGATTTCTATATTTAAATGATTGCAGTTGCAGAACCATTTTCTAACACATATTACAAATAACTGTATTCCTTTCACCCTCCTTTATAAGCATTAATAACTGTTATTTCCAACATTCAATACACTTTTAGCTCTGGCCCTACACTTTTTGTGGGTTTTTCTTTTAAATATTCAAACTAATATGACAACAATGTTTAGGAATTGACAGTTAATATAATAGGAACGTATCAATATTTTTCGTTGTTTTGTTTTTCTCAGTCTGTAGTCTTAATGGGCTGAATTGCAAATAACCACAAATCTGAAATGTCAGTTTGGCCATTTTCTTAAATCAATTCCAATCTTAATTTTTCAGTTATTATGTTGGCTATGCCACCTTTTTCCCTTACACAACAAACAAAAAATGCAAAGATATTTGCACAATAATGGAAAGAAAATAACTTTTGTTACGTGTTTAAATTCACTTGAGCTGAATTTGACCTCTGAGCCCCATTAGCTCGCAAGTGCTTGCTTGTATGTTAGCTTTGACACTTGAACTTTTGAATTGTCCATTAAGGGAAAATGTTAAGGTCACAAACAGCCAGTGTCACCTGCTTCCCCTGAACAATGTGTGGAAGACCAAGACCTCTCTGAAGGCAATTTGCCACATTCATAAGTAAAATTAACTCCTCTGAGGAGCTGTGTTTCAGCACTGTCTGTTGTAGAATTTTCTAAAGCTGCCAGACGGTAACAACTCTTCAAGCATCAAGGTGTAGGACTGAGGTCAAACAGGACTCAATAGGGTGCTCTGGTAATTATCCTTTTACCAATATACTCACACTGCTTGCACTTCCTATTTAAACTCTGTGCAGTGTACAGTTGAGCATTTCAAGCTTGCTTGTTTCAGGATGCCTGCTTAAACAAAAACCCTACTGAATGGCAAAGATGGCAACATCAATGTCACTCTTGTGTTAAGCAGACTGATCCCAAGAGTTCATATGCTCAAGAGACTTAGCTACACAGTTATACTAGGAATTTTTTGTGTTTCTGTACCAGTGTCTGTTTAAAAAAGCATATGCTGTAATTTAAAAAAAGGAAAAAGGAATTACTCTGTAGAATAAACTGGGCAACTAAAATGTGCATAATAAATGTCACAAACAATCATAGTTAGAAGCGGATTCAATTATTTCCATACAGTTGTGTTAACAGGTTTGCATTAGTAACATTAGCATGCACCTTGAATTTAGTTTGACCTTAAGCTTTTGCATACTTATTTCAGGGTAGTGCAACACATAAAAGTAATTCAGTTATTTTTTTAAAACAACAATGAGGTGCACAAGTTTGAACTAATGGTGAGCTTTCTTTTATGTGTATTTCTTTAGCAATATGCATTGAAAGAAAATGATTTTGGTTTTTTGTGGGCATGAGCAGGGTCCTGGCAGTATTCTTGGTGGAAATTTGAACCTTGCTGTTACACGGATCTTCAAAATCAGTTGGACTACTTTCAAGCAATTTTGAGAGTAACAGCTTATATTATAACAGTGTAAGTAATTGGGTTAATTTTTCATTTAAAAAGTAATATATATTGTTAACCCCATTAAGTCACTTTCAATCAATCATTGCTTTAACTTGATCATCAAAGCTAATTTTTTTTTATGCACAATATGATGTGGGGAGAATTTTTTTTACGAGCAGGAGGCTAAAATATGCATTAGCTCAGGGTGCTGAAAATATGGGTGGGGGTTTAGCACGCCCTGAAAACAGCCCAAGGGCAGAGTGGATAGCCCCTGATTCAGTGACACATCCCTAAACAAAAGCGCTCGCTGAAGTCAAAGTCTAAGAGTCCTGTGATTTGCTTACTTTGTGAGTAAAGAAAGATTTAATATGGGTCAGCTTAAATAATCTATAATCTAGAGAAGCTCCTCATATTCTCTCAACATTAAGTTTCAGTTGGTTGCCCACATGTTGCTCATAACTTTCTGTTATTCAGTTTTTTTCTGAAAGAGTGTAAGCCCTGTTTAATTCTATTGTATAATATATTTTGCAATATTTTTACATTTCATACGTATTTTATAGCAAATTTAATGCTAAAAATATAGAATTCTATAAAAAGCAATTTGAATTATTGTTTTATTATAACCAAACATATATAATCACATTTACATGATTATATTGAAACTCACTTATCCCCCCCACACACAAATTCAGCGTACAGATAAGATTCCACTGTTTACAGATTATAGTCCTTTTAACATTTTTACTAATTTGAGGTTTCTTACATTTCATAATTACACTTCTAGTAATATCTAAAGTTCCAATAACAGAAAAGTTATTTAAATAATTTCTTTAACATCTTAGATCACAAATATACTGTAACTGCAAAGTTACTTTGGCTAATAACTTGTTATTTTTATTGTGCAGTAATTGAGATATTAGCTGAAACTGAAATCTCGATTACAATGTAAATTGTAGTTGACAATAAAGAGATTGATTGATTGATTGATTGATTGATTGATTGATTGATTGATTGATTGATTGATTGATTGATTGATTGATTGATTGATTGATTGATTGATTGATTGATTGATTGATTGATTGATTGATTGAGACAGACAAGCTAACAAAATTTACAATAAAGGAATGGTTTTAGACATACAAGGTCTCCATCTAAAAGCAAAAAACTTCCTGATCTACTCGATCAATAAAATCTTCATTACTTCAAAAAAGCAACGAACCACAAACATTTTCTACTTTGGCAATTTTGGCTTAATTTCTAAGAATTTGCCTCCTGGTTACTGCTGCTCAGGGGTTTAAGGTAGATTTCAATTAATAGGGGTTTGGTATAAAAAAAAATAAATAAATTACACAGAGAACCTGCCTGACTGCCCTATAAAACCATGGCAATCTGAACCTAAATTTTAATAAGTTAACTAAAATGTTAGAATATTCAAAGAGATAGAAACAACAACTTTGAGAGAAAATATTCAAAGAGCAATGTACCTTTTCACCTGGCTGTTTATCCAAAAAATAAACAGAGTGCCATTAAATATATGCTTTGGATATAATTTCGGTATTATTGCAGTAATTTAAGAATTAAAGAAGGTTTTGCATCACTGCTGAGCCAGCTGGAAGAAACAAAATCTTAATGGTTAGACAAAAGGATTTTTACGATGGATGATGACGAAGATGATCAGCCACATATAGTTTATTAAGTAGCGAGGGCAGAAAGAGCCATAGTATTGAGAGCGAAACATCAGTGTGGAGCGTAAAGTGCAGACTCTGAGCTACATGTGCGCAAAGACGTATTTCTGTACCAGGACAGTTGCAATTGCAGAGTTTGTCAGAGCTCAGTACGCAGTACCGGTCAATTCCAGTTTATTTTCCCTCCTGCCTCTGCTGCCATGATCTATCTTTGGTGATGCAGAATGTGCAGCGCTGCACGCCAGGTGGGTGGCGTGATCAAACAGGATGCAGCAGAACGGCTGATACTGGTTAGGTTGTCTAACAGGTTACAGCACAAGGATGCATTTTAAACATCTGCCCGACCACCTGCTAACATTTTTATTTAGTCTCGTCTAGTTTCGTCAATGAAAACTCACACCCATGAGTGGTGATGTTTTTGTCATCAAAGAACCACGTTTAGCTCATCACTTCTCGTTATATCATGAAAAAAAGGAGCGTCAACAAAAATTATTTTCTCATCGTCATCGTTGACGAAAACAGCACTATTTTAAAGCAATGTATGAGGCATACTATAGTAAACTTAATCATACATTTAAAATATCTGGTTTCACAAATACCTTATATGAGGTAAAGGAGTGAAAGCTATCTGATATCTTACATACAACCCTCATTTTTGTGGCTGAGACGAATGAATATAACCAAAAAAGGAACTCCCTTTTTAATATTCTGATAAGGATTTGCAGGCAATTACTGGGTGAAAGAAAAGAAACTGTTGAAATTTCTAGAAAGATAAAGGGGTTTCTACTCCTTTGGCAGAACAGCGCTCCAGCTGCCACTTTTATGTGGTGCTTCTCACTGACTAATTTTGTCTTCAACAAGCAAACTGTTTGGGTGGAGATGAGATAGTTGGCTCAGACAACGCAGGATATTTCACTTCTTTACATTCCAAAAATGATTTAATAAAACGGAATACAAATATCCATTTATTGTCTCATACTCTGGAAATTCAGCTGCTTCAGCAGCAAAGTGAAATGAAAATGGAAGTATGCCGAAATTAACAAAGGTAAACCCAGGAAGAAGTTGTCTTATCTTGCTCAGTGAATAGCAACCAATCAGACATCAGGGTTTCCATGGAAGCGGCTCTATATTTACTTTTTTTTTAAATAAAATCAATATAATTAATTTAGGCGCATACAATTAATTATATATCTGTTCGATATTTTCTATTTATCTATTTCCACTTTTAAAAAACTAATGACACATTTAAATAATTATTTCATGAGTTATCATTCTCCATATCTATCAGCTGGATAAACAGAACTTTTAAAACGGCTAAACTAAGGGAGTAAATCTACTGGGAAATAATTTCTTCTTGAAAGGGATGTGTAGAGTTCAACCAATTTCATTTCAATGGAAGAGTCCCTTCTGGGAAGGTCAAGTTAAATGAGTTCAAATATAAAAAACATACTGCCTTCAAAATAAAAGCCCTTCCAGATACCAATTGGCAAGGTTTAGGGAAAACTGTTAATTTTACAAATATAATCATTTAATGAGAAGTTTGTTAAGGTGTGTACAGAAGTATTAATATGTATTAGTCCAAACATGCTTTAAATCACGGATTATCAGTTTCCTTTTTTTTTTTAAAGACATAGATATCTTTTCAGTCAGCTGTCATTCAAATCTCATATTCACCCTCAGTGTGGAGAACTGTGGAACTAATATATGTGCCTTATATCCCTAATGTTTCGAAGGCATGTGATAAATCTCATCCTTCTTTTTTTTTTCTCTGACATTTGACTCTGTACAAAGTGACCTCTCAATAAGTACATCCTGTGAATCCTGAAGATGAAGGACTGGAACTCCGTCAAAGTTAAAGTCAAAGGGGAAGGAGCATGTTTTGGTAATGGGAACAAAAGGGCACAGAGGAAATGAGACTGTAACTGATTTTTAAAAGTTAATACATACATTTAGTCTTACTATCATCCTATTACAGGGTTGTTCAGAAGCATTAAATATACTGAATATACCGAATATTAAAAAGCTTCCTAAATCACATCATATGTTTACTTGTTACTTATTAACTTCAGCTTGTAAGGAGGTATAAGGTTTCGAATGTGTGATTAGTTTGTTTGATTGTTATAAATACAACTTTAACCACCAGGCTTTTTCATGCAAGTCTGAGATAATTATATACCTGAAATGAAATTAAAATTTAAACTTACAATCATTTTACAAATAAATCTTTTTTTTTTTTTATGGTGATGTTAAAAAGAGGATTAGTAATAGATACATTGGTCTAATAATAAACTCATCCTTAAAACTTGAATAATTATTGTGACTGGCTGTCACTCTGGAGTCAATGAAATTATATTTAAAAAGTTTTAAAAATCGGGTTTATAAACAACATCAGAAATTACAGCCTCATACTCACTTTTAATCAGTTTTAATTTAGCCATAGACATAATTTCTATGCAACCCTTGGCTTCTTCCAAAGAATAATGATCTACTCCAATGGATCTGGATTCTGGTCTACCAATGATTCTGTTCTCTCTCTGCTCTCAACTCCACCATAATGAAAACCTATGTATTGCAAGAAAGGGTCTCTTCGTTTTTTCCGGGTGTGTTTTTCAAGGTGCTTGTATTGGGTTGGCTTTCTGTTTTTCTGTTTTGTTTTGTTTTTTCGGTTTGTCAGTTCTAATTTTCTTTTGTTTCTTTTTGTTTTCATTTTTTGTTTTTTTTAGTGCTGTGGATGTGCGTGTCTCTTCCTTTTTTTCTTTGTGGTAATTGGAAGGTGGTGATTTTAGCTAGCTTTCGCGGAGGTTCTTTGTAGACTCATTTTTTTTTTTGGGCCCTCTTTTTTTTTTTCGTTTCCTTCCATCTGTTGTTTTTTTGTTGTTCGTATCGACACTCTATACAAAGCCAAAAATTATACAGTTCTAAAATCCTTTCCAACCATTAAATAATTGATCTGATCACAAGAAACAGTTGTTTTTAATAATCTACACTACATAAGAATTTAGCATGAGGACGTGACTCCACTCTGGCTTTTTATGAAACTTCCTACATGTAAATATTTGAAGATTCAAAAAATGAGTCTTTCAGCATCCAAACACAGTTTAATTAATTCTGCTTACATGGAGAGTGGAAAAATAAACTGGATGAAAAATATCTGCCACATAAATTCTCAGGAAACAGTCTTGATGTGCTGCTTGCAAAACACACAATGCTTCTGTTCTCTTTTTTTTCTCCATAACTGCAGTTACTCCCGTACCACCACTGTGCTTTTTTACATGATTGACAGTTAGTTACTGTTCTCTAGGGACAATTACAGGAATCAACACAAATTAACCAGCGATGTTAAAATAGTGAGTGTTACAGCTGTTTTTTTTTTTCCAGTTTACTTTAAATTATCCTCATAAAACCATTGATAGAGTCTGAACAACTTCTGAAATAGCTGTGCTCTGGTGCTCAAAGCAAAAAAGATCAAAGTTGCTTTTGAATCTTGGTCTCATTTAAATTTGCTTACCCTCTCATCTTAGATTAATGTTAGATGTAACTTGGGCCATAAATTATGTTTTTTGAGGTTCCAGGAGACTGACAAGTGTTTGACAAATTCCAGATTTTGTTGAGTTTAAATAATATTTTGCATGTTAATTCATATGTTATATGAAAATAATCATATTTAGTATAGTTTGTAGATTAAGTTGTATTTTTTATCTTAGTTTTTGGTTTATCATCATTTTAGGTTGTTCATTTGAAAGAGATATAAGGGTATTTCCTAATAGATATCATTCATTGTTCGGCTCTGTGCTATGAGAAATAAGCTATAAAACCAACAATTTCAGCAACTTGAGGGAGATAATGATTAACGTAACAGTAGAGAGGCCCTTCAACTTTAAACATATAAAGCTCAACTAAAACAAAAATCACACCACCCACAGAGGGAATGCAAAATCTGTGTCAACAATTATACAAAATATGAGTTACTGTTATACCAGTGAACATTTTCCTTTTAATTATTAAAACCTTTCAAACATTTTACATTGTTTTGTTTTATTAATAAAAATGGTGGTCATCAAACCTATTGGTTAAATGAAAATTATATTTTGGATTTTATTTGTGTACACAGTTTACTATGTTTTGCTCGGTCAAACAATCTTGGTGTTTTTATGCAAAGTTACATGTTTAGTTTGTGTCAGTGGCTGCTGACTCACACTCTGCCAAAACTGCTGTAGGTGCTTTAATTCTATAATCTTGCATTTGTTTAAAAATAATTTAGACAAACTCAAAACCAATATGTCAAAAGCTCACTTCATGAAAACTTTCACTGCCTAGGTAACATAGTAACATTTTAAACATGTTCCTTACACAGGTAACAAGCTATGATGGCTAATGACTGAGTTCAAAAAAGCTAAACAAATCCTTAGATATCAGTATGCATTATAATCAGTTCAATCAATTGTGCACAACCAAACAAATACCATGTTTTGATTGAACCTTCAACATTTTCTATTATTTGACTTGATTTTCACATTAACTGTAAAAGTCCTATGTGCTTATTTTCAATGTTTTTATCAGAATCAAATTTGTTGGCAACATTTGTTTGCAAAAACAAGAAATCTGAATTAATTAGCTTACACAGCAATGAACTGTCCATGCAAAACAGATTTGTGTTTCTAGTCAATTTTACATATTTTTGAGCACAAAAGCTTCTTTAAAAATTATCTAAATGTGTTCTGACTTTTTGTAAGACAGGCTGACCCAGGTTAATTAAATGGGTCTAGTTTAGCAGTTGTAGCTACCTCGCTTTACCTAAAAAATTACCATGTTTTGTGTTTCCTTTCCTTTTTTAAGTCCTGTCATGTCCTTTGGCAGTCACCTACAGTTTCATTAAAAGTACACGGCATGAAGTCTGCAACCCAACCTGCAACCCAAACCTGTTCATAGCACTACCTATTTTATTTACAACAAACCAAAAGATGAAAACAAGCCTGATGTTCATTCAGTGAAGCTATGACTTAGATGAAAATAGATGAAATTGCTTTAAAACCTGTAAGAAACATAGCTTCTATCTCTGATATGAGAGTCCAAAGAAAAATCCTCCTCGTTTACTTGCCTTTGATTTTGTTCTCCTACAGGTTAAAAGCCTTTGCCTCAATTTTCTAAGATTACCGGTCTCTCACTGTCTTGCTTAAGAGCATTTGCATAAATATGAAAATTAAACTTGCACTGCTGGAGACTTGTTTTCAAAGGCTGAATTCCCTGAAAACAATATTTCCATTGCCTTCTTATTTCTGTTTAGTTTAGACTTAAAAACATACTTATCAATTTCAGTTATTATTAGTTTAGCACTTGCAGACACTGGTAAAGCATAAAACGACGATTCAAAGGCAATCAGTTCATCCCTCCATTATTTATTATTTATTCCATAAATTTGTTGTTATTAAAAAAAACATATCGTTTTGCAGTTGAAATTACAAATCCCTTTTTACACATCCAAAAAACGAATACATCATTCAAAGAGCAACTCAATGCAGATGTGGATGGGCTTTATCTTGGACACTAACCTAGGTGTGTTGTTGTTTTTGTGTTTTTGGGGGGGTTCAAGGGGGCTTAAACCAGCATACATGGAAAAAAATAGAAACAGTGCTATGACATCTGTAGTACTTGTTACAGAAGTCTGAGAACCCATGGGCTTGTGCCTTAAAAGCAGACTTATATAAAGCAAGATAAAAGTAAATACAGGCCTCAGGCAGCAAGTAATAATGTCTATATTTTCTCTATCACTAATGTCCTTTAAACCTTTAAAGGTGAATTGAAAAAAAAAAGTGATTTCAAGTCACAGTTAACTTGCATTTCTTATCTTTTGTACACAGCGATAGTTTACAGACCATGACGCTTGTGCTTGCTTCTCATTTGTTGTCTGATGTTCTACTTTTGGACCCAACGCTTCCATTATGTTATGCTACCCGCTGCACCCCAACCCCAGCAAACTTGAAAGTATGACTTCTAAGGTTGGAAGCATAATCTATTTCACCCCTAATAGCTAACTACATTGTGCTCATTTATCCAAAGGGATGAATGGCTGGAGGCATTAAGCCTGACATTCTAACATTTTAAAACTGAATATTTTATCACGATAATGTTGGTGTCTACATTCCAACTGACATTAAAGACCCTGCAACACAAGACACATTTACTGAGTGGCAGAAAGAACGACAGGTGGGAGGGGGACGGTTGTGAGCAACATTTTGCCCAATGAGCCTGGCGATTATCCAGCTGTAAAGGGCCATCAGCAGCGCCAGCCCTGACAAGCAACTGGATTAGTGAGAGATGCAATTAAGACCTCAATAGGGAATCTTCCTCTGACACACACTGATAGGCTTGTGGCTTCCTTTCCTCACATACATGCATTATGCTTTGACTGTGAACAGAACTGATGTGACTTGAGTCATATCAGTTGACTTCCCATCAATTTATTTATTTCCGTTTTGTTTGGAGCTGGTGGGGCGCTTGAATGCTTGGTTACTCGTAATTACCTACTGCTTTCACTGTTGCAAACCAATTAACTCATGCAGATGAATAAATATTGTATAGGAATTATCTCTAGAATGATGCATTAAGAAATAACAAACATTAAGATGAAGTGACACTCTATATGCTCAAGAGTGATCTTCAATTCAAGGCATATTTTATATAAGATATTCAATATGCAAACAACAAAGAATAAAGCCAAAATACTTATACAGAAGATGGACTTTGTGATGTCTTATTGTATTTCTTTTTTTTTTCTTTTCTTAATTATTCAGCAGTTTTGTTTCTTCTTTCTTTTCAGATAGATTCTATAAAAAAAAAAAAAAGAAAGAAAGGTTGGGAAAATTATTGTTCAGGCTCTTAAGCCCTTTGGGAGGAAATGGTCATGTTACTTTCATGATTATAAAAAACTAGTTCAGGGGTCCAGAAAAGTTTTTAAAGGCTCAATATCAGAGTTGACGTACATCTAACAACACAATTTCTGATAATCTAAGAAAATTATAAGTGTTTTGCACAAATTAAACAATAAAATAAAAACAAAATGAAAGCAGAATAAAAGAAGTTAGTGAAAAAAAAGTAAAACAGTTGGACCACAAACTTAAACTAAAGATGCCTCAGTTAACAGTATAACTTTAACAATCAAAGACAGCTATAGAGACAAATCTTTGGTTTACTGTTTCCTGCTTTTCTCCATTTAACCTCTTCTGTTGAACAACTGACACAGAGCCTGTTTTATGAAAGCTTGTTTCCAGCACAGCTCATCAGCTATCATTTATTTCTTCTTCATGGATAATACAAAACAACTGCGCCCTTTTTGGCTAATTTGAATCTAATTGACTGTTTCAGAGGAGTGGCCTGTTTTAATCGCTTTTTTAGGTTTAGGGAATAAATTAAATTTCTTTGGTGTATGATTTAATCTTCACTCTAATTTTGCTTAAACTAACTGGTCAGACTGGCTGTAAATGATTCAGACTCACACATGTCAAAGTCTGTCTTTCTACTTTTTTGTTGTTGTAGATAATATTTGGACTGGATATAATAAACCCTTAGAACAAATTAACTTTTGATTTTGTGCATGAGACATTACAGTACGCATTAGTCCACAGAGCTAAGAGTTTCCATATAAAGCTAATCCACTCAAAGTATTTTGAATTACTTCTTTGTGTAAGTCTTTGATGTTTTGTTCTGTTGTCTTGTAATTCCTCCTAGCCCAGATGTTGACTGTCTAAGAAGACACAGTTTGTTTTTGTTTTTTGTTGCTTCTTTTAAATTTTCATTATAAAAAAACTTTGTATTGTGTTGAAATCATGCATCCTTTAAGCAATATGATTCTAATCGGTTTGTTTTATTTCAGAATTTGTATATAGTTGTTTGAAAGGAAATGCATCTCTGCCAGTTTAGGTGGGAGCTGTCATGTAGGGTCACAGCATGCATATATGAGAAGTTGCATTGGTATGAAAAGACAGCCAGTCTATGAAAGGGAAAATTAAAATTAACCCAGTAGTTGTGTCCCAATTTTATCTATTAAAAAAACTTTGCAAAGCATTGTAAACACATAAACTTAAAAGAGAAATAGTATGAGCTTCTCCTATTTTACCTTCATCTACTGGACCACTGAAAACTGGTAGTATAATCTTAACAAGGACCTTTTTGTCTCATACTTCTCATGGTTTAGATTATGCTGCCATCAACTACTTTGTTAGTAGATGTTGGAGCTTGGTCTGTTTTCCAGTTTAGTCCTGTTTCTCTGACTGTTACTAACTGTATGTGCTCTCTTTCTTCTTCTGACATTGGAGCTGGCTCGGTGCTCATCTGCCTGGCTGTGTGTTTCCTGGACAGGGCCACCTTTTACAGTTGCCTTTTGTATCTCTGCTTCTTTCTGTAAGTCTGCCACTGCCTCCTTAAACCCCAGCCGGCCTCGGCAGATGGCCGCTCATACTGAGCCTGGTACTGCTGGAGGTTTCTTTCTGTTATAAAGGAGTTTTTCCTCTCCACTGTCACTACAAGCATGCTTGATGTGAGGGATTACCTTCAAGTTAATGACTTGATAAAAAAAAAAACAGCTGGTTTTCTATAGGAGGAAAACTTTGAATCAGTTTGACTGTATGATCTGGTTAAAGTGTTTCTGTAAAATGCATTGAGATGACATGTGTTGTGAATTGGTGCTATATAAATAAACTGAATTGAATTAAACTGTTGTTGTTTGGTGACTGTCTGAAAGTCCAACAGTTTATCAGGCTTTGCAGAGGAACCACTTTGCATCTGGGTTCAACTTTGCTGCTTTTAAATGTAAGTTAAAAACTTCCTTTAGTTATGCAGCTCTAGGAACAGCCTGCTGAGAGACATCCCACACTGAGCACCTCTCCTCTTTTTCATCCTCCCTGAATTAATACAACCCTTAATTGTCATTAACTGTCTTTCTTCTCTTTGCTGTAAATTTTCCTATTTCCTTATCTTTTTTAACTCCATGTATTTCTTTCATTTTGTTCTCCTTGCTGCGGTGGAGGATGCTTTCTTATGTATTGTTTCTGGCCCCAAACCTTGGCCAGTCTTTGTTGTTATTGCTTTTCTTCTCCCTCTTCTTCTTTTCTCTCCCCTGGTGTCCTCTCACCCCAGCCACTCCAGGCAGATGGCTGACCTTGCTGAGCCTGGTTCTGTCAGAGATTCCTTCCTGTTAAAAATGCTTTTTTTCCTCTCTCACAGGTGCCAAGTGCTAAATGGGAATTGCAAGCTGTCCCTTGATACTATTCAAGGATCGTGTCCTATACAATGTTAAGTGTTTGATATGAATTAAGCTGTCATTTGGAGCTGTATAAATAAAACTGAATGGAATTGAAATAAATAGTTTGGTGGCTTGAATACTGGAACAAGGCCTAGATTTAATCCCAGGGGAGTTTAGCTCCAATGCAACTTTTTCCAGCATCAAGTAATTGGTAGCTTTCAAAGAAGCTTCCCCAACGCTGGATACATATATTTTTGTCTCCAGTGCTCCAACATCAGATATATGTGTCTTCAATTATGACTTTCTCTTTGTTTGCAGCTGAACAATTCACATTCCACTTCTCTGCCACACAATCTCGGCTAAAATGTCATAAGTTGCAGAATATGTTCAGAGGAGATGCTGCTCTTCCCTTTTGTAATGACCTCCACCGAGACCCGTTGGTACAGGCTGTAAATCCCATGTTGTTTGTTGGACGACTTTGCTACATTAATAAAGGCTTGGGGCTCACAGTAGTGTGCAGATCAGCTTTTCAGTTTTACCATTAGAAGGATCCCACCAACCCAGTTGAGGGGTCATTAGCAGGAGCTTCAAAGACTGTGGGGCTCTATGTCCCAAAGAGTCAAAGACCTATTGAAAGATCTTTTTCAAACCCTGGTGAAGGCTGTAATTAAAACCCATGCTGAGACTTATACCAGCTTACTTTACATAGGATCAAGAGTTTATACAAGCTGAGGGTGGCTCTTTGTGGCAACTAAAAGAATAATTTTTGAAGGCTCTGTATTTTCTAACTGCTTTATCATACTTTAAGAATGTCAATATAGGCTGTAAAATCACAAATGTTTCAAGATAACTATAAAAACGGTCAAAAGTACTAAGTAAGGTTAATTAATGCTTTCAGTTTCTGGTTAAGTCAATGAAAATGGATAACATGGTAGATCTAGTGGACCTTAGCTAACAATGTTTTGTTGTTTTGGGTTTTTTTTTCCAAGATACCCTTACTTCCGCTCTGACTTTTTCTTTGCCTTCTCTTTTGATTGCCATTAGGTGTAGTGTGATCTGTCCTAAGTGGTCTCACTTACTGTTTGCAAATATAAGTTTGAACACCTTAGTAGCTGTGACTAGCATTTCACATGAACATAATTTGAAAACAATGGGCTGGGAGAACATAAATATATGGAAAATAAATGCTCTCATATGTGTAAGAAAATATACCTGCTCAGAGAGAAGAGGGTATGTATACAACACTAACTTTTTAGATAAAGTCCATTTTGTTTAGTTTTTTTAAGCAGTCTCTGCTTCGAGTTTTAATGACAGTTAGAACTTCTTGTCCTAAAATCAATTCAGTTTTTAAACCTATAAACCAAGAGTCTGTGGGTTCCCAGTTTATATCGAGGTAGAATTGGAAATTTCGTAGTTGGTCTATAAACCACTAAAAAGTATAAGCCTGGAAATATTTTACTCCTTGTCAACTATGAACTGTCTAGATCTCACAGATTATAAAATTCACAGTTACTCAGTGTACCCTGGTTGGGATCATATTAAGGGGAAGCAGCATTTAGTTCCAAACTCCTGAAAGCATTTTTTCTGCAGCATCAGTTTTTTAGTTTGCTCCATTAAACAGTTTATGAATTTAAAAATTAGAATTTTACAGCTCCTTTTTGACATTTTATACAAACACTTGAATATCATTCTGTTTAAGCATTTCTTCTCATTTTATTTCATTTTTAATGTTTCCTTTAGTTCTCTTTTTTCAAAGAAGTTATTTTCCTTTACGGCTCTCTGAACAGCTTTATCACTCAATGACAAAATATAAAAGAACTCACCTGGCCTTCTCTTTTGGTCTTCAACAAACTCGGGTAATATTCTTCGGCTAGAAGGCCGTGCAGCAAACTTTAATAAAATAAAAGAACAATATTCTGAGTGTTGTGTGACAAATGTCAAACATTGATCAATCTGAGGTTTTCTATTAATTCACTGTGAAAAGAAAGAATGACTGAATTTCTGATGTTAGATTCTTCAAGTGTCTGGCTTTGATTCTGTTTTTCAATGCTTGGTTCAAGTGGCCTTAAAGCTGCTACTCAAATGTCAGGTTTCTTTCAACAGTGGGGCTGATCAGTGTCTAATTTAGTTCTGTATAACTTACTTTAATTTTTAAAGCCTGTTGACTGATTACCATGATTGAAAATGAATGACTAATTATCAGTATGAATATCATGTTAATTTGGGGGTTTAAATTAATTGTAAAAAGGATTCTTCTCAAAGACAAGATGATTACAAAACAAAACTTCTGAGTCTTTTAAAAGCAAGAACTGATTGGAATAGTTTCAATTCATTAAAGATTTTCTCTAATCAACTCAGGGTAAAACATAAATATACATATTTCCATACAATTCCACTAGTTTTTAACGGCAGTTTGCATGTTGGATGAAGTACATGTCATGTGCTAAATGCAGCCTTTGACTGGTCTATTTGTTATGATCTTGGCACTGATGACTGGCTTAATTATTAATTTCATTTACCTGTCTAACTCAGCCCAGTTTCTCGTCGATGCTCATCTGAACCAACTGCTCCAACCTCTATTTAAGGTACTTACAGTTAGTCATCAGAGTAAATAATTCTTGTTTTCTCCTGTCTGTTCCCATCTGATTTCAGTGGTGAGAATTTTTTTAGCGTACCTGAGTGTTTCTGATTACCTGATCCTTACCTGCCTCTCAACCACTGAGCTTGCCTATTCCTGTTCTGATCTGTTTGCCTGACCTGGCTTCCCTTCCTGATACTTCTCTGAAGTTCGACAATAAAAGCAGAAGACAGAGATATCCTGACAGAGTTCAGCCCAGACATTCAAGGAGTGTTATTCTCTGTCTGGTTCCACTCACCTCTTCTGCAGAGAAGTAACTTGTGTCCTGTGTTGGTTTCTTTCTAGGACAATAAGGAGTTATTATCATTACCTTATAAGCTTCGGACTCCAGGACCTTTGAACCCGTCTGTCCCTGCTCTGATCTGGTGCCTGATCTGGCTTTGGACTCCAGGACCTCTGAGCCTGCCTGTTCCTGCTCTGATCTGGTGCCTGACCTGGCTTCAGACTTCTGCTTGTTCTCCTGGGCTGCAGAATCTGGGACTCTCTGGGCAGTGCCCACAGCATCTTGTTTGGAGCCACCAGCTGGATCCTTCCTCGTTCTCTGGGCATGGACTGAACTTATAAACCAGATTAGTGACTCACATTCATAATCTTCCTGCATTAGATTTACATGGTTACTAACCTGTGTTTCCTCCCTCCACAGTTTCCTGCCTCAAATGCCCTAATCAGATGCTACTCTGATCCTCCGGTTTTAAATGAATGCTTATTGACCAAGCTTGATCTGCATTTATGAATACAGTGTTAACCTTTTGTTAATCTGAGTTTAAGAGCTTAACTGTCTTGAAAGTTTACTGGAAGGAATTAATTTAAACCAAAAGTTTAACTCTATTGAAACCCATGGGTAGAATTTTTTTTGCAGTTGATTAAAACATACATTCATGCAAATGTGTTAACCCCAAAAAATTGATTAATGCTTAAGAACTGAAATAAAATTGTGTTCGAAGGCCTCCAGGCTCCAATGATCAAATCAAAGCAGGGTACAGAGTAGGAAATCAAGATTTAAAACTATAACAAATATACTACAAACACAATTTTCATAATACCAATGGGTAATGAGTATAGAACAAAAAATATCTATACCTTAAAAATATTTTTGCTCAAATCAATCCATTGAGAGCGATATTATTGTTTTAGCTAGCTTAGTTCAGTAAGATAATTGTATTCCACATCAATAATGGCCAAAAATAATAAGGGAGTCGTGTCCATCATGACTTTATGCAAACCTTTGACAAAATCTTTGGTTTTCTAGTTATCTTAAAACCATTTGAAATAAGTGCATGATGTTGAGCGGCTTCTTTGTGTTATGCCCTTTCATACAGACTAGCACCTGCTCATATACGGTACAGGAAGTGTTTAAACATGTAAATGCTGTATTTTGTGTCAAAATGTTCTGAAGTTGAAACTTTTACAAAAAGGGAAAATTGACTTTATAATGAAATATTGTCAAAAAGTGAATGACTGTGGCCAAATGCTTCAACTACAAATGAAATTGGCACTTTTGAAGCAGCTTTCCTGCCAGGCCCGATGACTTGCTACCTCCCATTTAATCTGTCACAGAGAGCCATTATGTCCAACACTAACAGTTATGGAAAAAAAATCTACATCTTTCAAAGGGAGCCTGTTTACAGTGTTGTTGGTTTTAAAACAAGCTCAAGAGATTTATTAAAATCGATTAGAATCATTTGGGGCTGTCATGGTGACATGTCAAAAGGATTTTTCCCAATAGATTCTCACACATCTTTTTGTTTAAAATCAATCATTACATATGCAATAGTTCACATGCACTTTTACACAGGATAGACTAAAGGATAAAAGAACCCTTCAAATTAAAGTTTCTTATTTTTTAAGGTAGTAAAAGAAACACAAGGCTTGTGTACTGATGTGACAATAAAGGTTGCAACAAAAGAAAATAACACCTAATCTTCTACAGCTGTGAAAAAGTGTTCCTTTTTTCCATTTTTCTTCCATCTGGCCTATAATCAAGCCTGAACAAGAGTAGAGATGATAAAATTGTAAAGGTTATTTAAAGAATTAGCTTAATAGATAAGAGGCTCCACTTTGAGTGGATGAAAAAATATTCTGCCAATCCCATCAGTAACCTTGTGTTTTAGAAACATATATTTCAGTTTGTAGCCATTAGTGTGGACTGATAAGTTTGAGAAATGATAAGTAAGAGAAAATGCATATAGTTCTATTCATTTCACAAGTTTTTAAAAGTTCTTGTACTAATTACCAGTAAAAAAAAATACTTTGGTAAGATTTTGTCTGGAGCCCTTATTACTGTAAAAGGGTATTTTCTTTTTTCTTTTTTTTATTAGTGTTCCTGCTTGTGATTTAAACATGTATATAATAACATGCAATACATTTTTTTTAGTCCCTGCACAAATGTTCCTAAACAAACCAAAATTACCTTACAATTAAGTGTTTGACGAAACAGGTTTTTTATTAGAGGTAAACATGATATCCATAATTATTTGCATTTTTAAGTGTCTTGTAAATGCAGTTCCTTCCTTTCCTCCCTAAAACCAGACCCTTTAAGGAATAAGGGTTTTTTTATGACTTAATGAAGTTTCAGAGCCTATGTCATAGAAGTTGTCATAGAATCTGCAAATGCACTAATTTTGAAAGAAAATTTACCTGGGAGATTGCTCTTAAGAATTACATAATATTAGATAAGGCAAGGCAAATTTATATGTATAGCACAATTCAGTAGAAAAACAATTCATAGGGCTTTACATGAAAATAGAAATAAAACAAATGACAAGTAGATAAAGCAACATTATTAAAGCAGTCAGTAAAACAAATAAACAGTTGGATTACAAACCTAAACCAATGATACCTCAGCGAACAGTTTAACTATAACAGTCAAAGGCAGCTCTAAAGAAAGGATTTTTTTTACTTTGACTTGAAATAACTCAGGTTTTCAGCACTTTTACAGTCTTCTGGGAGTTTGTTACAGATAAGTGGAGCAAAGGAGCTAAATGCTGCTTCTCTATGTTTGGTTCTATTTTTGGGTTGACAGAGTAGGCTTGAACTAGAAGACCTGAGTGGTCTGAGAGGTTGATATACTGACAACGAATCTGTTACGTGTTGAGGTGCTGATCCATTCAGTGATTTATAGACTAACGGAAGGATTTTAAAGTCTATTCTCTGAGCTACAGTGAGCCAGTGGAAGGACTTCAGAACCGGGCTGATGTGCTCTACTTTCTTAGTTCTAGTGAGAACATGGGGAGCAGCACTTTTGATCAGCTAAAGCGGTCTCACTGGCTTTTTAGGCAAACCTATGAAGACACTGTTGCAATACTCAATCCCACTAAATATAAATGCATGAATGGGTTTTTCTATAAGCTGCCTGGACATAATAAATTTATGTGACTTACCAAGGTATATTTCATAACTTTATTTGTCTCTATCATAGTTACTAGTGAACAAATTTAATGTTTGCTCTATGAGGGTGGTTGCTAGCCTCGTGAGACCATCCTGATCTTGCGAGCTTTCAAGGTTATTATAACCAGTATTTTCGCCCCTTCCCAAATTTACTTCAACGAAAGGTTTCCAGATGGATATGTGGAGCAAATCCATCTGGCGGAGTCAGGTTAGTTGGTTGCTGCAAAACCGATGAATTGATTAACTTATTTGGCTTACATTTAATAGCTTTTCACCAACTTGGGTGTTTTACTAAATGTTATACCAATGTATTGTAACTAGGACCAGAACAAAATGTATGTAACCGAATCTTTTTGTTTCTGTATGATTTGATTAGACTCTAAATGTAAAAAACTCTCTTTGTAAATCACCCGATATATCATTTGTATGAATAAGCTTAAACAAATGAAAGAAAATTACATAAAATAATTGCTAATAAAAGCTAAATATTACAACACTATAGAAATGGATGGGTGATTGATGTTATGTCAAATGAAAGTAAAACAGAAACTCGCACCTTAGTGTCTTGTTTGGCCTCAAATGTCATACACTGATATTAACCACATGCCTCTGGAACAACCTGGTAATTAAGTTAAAGAAATTGCTGGCGAGGCTGTTCTTATTAGAGAGATTTATTGTCAAAGCTGGGCACTTTGAGTGACACAAAATATTGCCTGCCAGCCATTAACAGTGACCTTTCCTTTGGTGCTGGCTTTTATGATTGCCATTATTGAGATGTGCAATGATTGTTGCCTTCACCACAGTCTGAAGTCATCAAAAGACATTAAACACCAATCAGCCTGCAAATACTTATGTTTGCCCTTGTGGAAGAGAGAGGATATAAATTACGAGCGGAATGGCCATAATTGCAGTAAGTACTCAATTAGTTTCTTGGTTTGTAATTTCTTTTCATATTGGACTTAACCAAGTCTAATGTGTTTCAGTAATTTAACACTCTTGTTGTTTGTTTACCAAATATACCTTATTTTGGTTCCTTTCTATAAAATATAAATGTGAAGTAAACTGGGGAAAGAGTAGTCAAAATTATTGTAGAGAGGAAAAAAGGCCCTGCTTTGCCTCATGAAAGTAAGTATGAGTTTATTTTCAACCCATAAGTCCATCTCAGACTTCTTCAGGTCCTGGGAGGTTGATGCTGATATACGCTAACCTTACCTCTGGAATAAAGCATATTTCTCCAGCCATAAAATGAGATTTGTAATATATATAAATCATATTCTTTCTGCAAACATGCACTATTCAAAACACAGTTCACTTCAGTAGAATAATCCTAAAATAAAATGCATTAACAATGCAGACAGCAAACATGCTAAGTGTCTCAGCAGACTGTGTGCCAGATAAACATTCCTGATGAATAAAACAAAACCCCAAATGATGGTAAGTACTTTAAACTAAGTGTTTACTGTATCTTGGTTGTAACTTGAGAACATGATAAAGGAGATTCAACTTAAGTATTTCGTAATGTGTTTCTAAGTGCACCATAATTTCAAAAAGCTTTTTAACCTTAATAAAAAAGCAATATAAATATTTTTCTACCTATGTCAATGTCAATGTCATAATCTTGTTTATGTTGATGCAGTTACAGTAAATACATACAAAAAAAAAAGGAATAGGCAAAATTCAGATTTCTTTGGTGCACTTCAGTTACTACTTCTGCTATATGCTATCTGATATTCATATTATGGACATGCATCCAAACTGATAAAATATCCCCCATTAAGTTTAACCATAGCTACTTATTTTTTAAACAACAACAAGCTTTTGGTGGAGTTCTG
This sequence comes from Cyprinodon variegatus, assembly GCF_000732505.1. Lineage (NCBI taxonomy): Eukaryota > Metazoa > Chordata > Actinopteri > Cyprinodontiformes > Cyprinodontidae > Cyprinodon > Cyprinodon variegatus. Next base: position 153,425 of record NW_015150999.1, on the reverse strand, counting down.
GCTTGATAATGGATCAATTTTAATTGCAGAATTTGTAGACATGATTTAAATAGGTTGCATTCCTGACGCACACATTTTAAGCTTGGTTCACAATTTATTGTACATCTGTTTCGTACATCACTGACACTTGTGTTGTAGAAGTTTTGAGTTTCTGACAGGCTGAGCTTGCTTTACTGTTTGTGGTGTTTTAGCTTCAACCACTGTTGCTTTATCTGGGGTGGCTAGCTTACATCAGATGAAACTCAACGTTGATATGAAACATACAAAAATAAAATGTGAAAAAAGCTTTTACCTAAACACTTATAAAAGCTGTGTTCAAAGTTGTTAAAAATGTGTCAGGGAGGAAACAATTTAAGCAACCATTAAAATGAATTGTCAAGTAGCAAGGCAAGAATTGCACCAGAAGCTTGTTGACGATGACAAAACACAAGTGATTTGGATTCTGCAAGGGTCAGTGGTAGAGCAAGTGCACCATTAAGAGAGGCTGTTGTCCCCGACGCAGTGGTGCAGGATGCAATTCTTCACTCGGGGCTGTTTATTGCATGTTTTGGCCTTTTCTCTGTCTAACCTGTGGGGTCACCTTGTTTAAAGCCAATGTTTTACAACTGAAACTGGCCTTAAACTAGACTTGGTAAAGGCTTATGCATACTTTTGAACTTAAACATTATATGTATATCTCCAACTGGTACTGTTGATGTGTTTTTTTGAAAAAGTTATCCTAATTTTATGTGGTAATGATAAACTCTTGTTCCCTTCCACAGCTTCTGGCCTGAAACTTCAATGCAGCACGGGGTATTTATATGGCGTAAATTTCACAACATCATCTTTAGCTACTTTTCAAAGACAGTTAAAAGTTTTCTATTTAAGGAAACATTACTGATTCCATTAAGTCAATGACTTTTTGGAATTTCCTGCTTGTGATGGCTGCATTTACAGCCACACAAACGTGGTAACAAACACAATTTATGTCATTCTGTTTTTTCATACAGGGTTTCATTTACGGAGTAATCTCATCATTTGGAATTTATTTATCACCATTACACTGTATTCCAAAAATTAGTGCACACTCTTTAGTTGACCCTGTTTTTTTATGATTGTGTTTCATTTATATTCTGTTTAAGTTTTGCAGTTCCTCCTGTACCTTGTCTGATGAACCAGCTGGTGGTCAATGGGCTGAGTTGATTTGGACCATACCACATCAATGCAATTGGGGGGAAATTGGATTTTACTTTATTTGGTTTACTTAAGTTTTTGTATGTTTTGTCCCACGTGTTTCTTTTGTAGATGGTTCCTTTGACCTGTTTTCTGGATCCATTACTTGTTTTGTTTTTTTTCTGAGTCAAAAGAATGTGGGAGGACACCTACATTCTTAACATCACATACGAAAGCTGAGCCCAGCTTTAGTTCTAGGAGAGAAACAAGACTAAACACTGGAAAACTGGTCAAATCCTATCATCTATACTGAATATAGCCACAGCTCAGGATGGTGTCACAGCTCAACAGAGCACCAGGTCAGATGTGAATGGCCTGTACTTACAGTATATAGCGTTTTTTCAAGTCAGAGGACTTAACCAAAGTGCTTTACACTATATTTAGTCATTCAGCCATTCATGCACACATTCACAGACTGAAGTGTCTTGCCCAAGGACAGAACAACACTGAAAACTAGTGCCAACATCGATCCGACAACCCTCAGGTTGCAGGGCAAACTCCTTCGTCCTATGCCACTGTCTCCCCTGTAGCTAATATGGTGAGGAAAAACAGAGAGCAGATCAAGTTTGAAGCCGAACTAACAAATAATTTAAAATTGGTAAATAGGGACCATTGATATATGACAACATCCAAAGCATGAAACATAGAACAGAAAATCCTCAAAGTAGAAAGTAAAAGAGGATTTTAATTATTTAACTAACTATTTAGTTTGTTCATTTTAATAAATACATTTACTATTAAGAGGTTTGCATCTTATGGATTATTCTTCGGAAACATAAGGTTGAGAGCTGTGTAAGGCTTAGAGTTTAAAGTCAAAAGGCAGTTATAATTGGGGCAGAAGGAATGTGCAGAATTGAAACGAAGACAAAAAGCAGGATGTGGTGAAAAAAAAGCCTGGTGTCGCAGAAAGGGAGAATTAAGATTATGTTACAGTTAAGAGCAAAGGTTTTTACTATTGTGTGACTGTCTGGTGTGAATTAATATCAAGGGTTATGTAAAGCATGGTGTAGATAGATCTTTTTCAGATTTGCACAGAACAAAATTACATCTAAATGAATGAATGCTTTAAGCATAAAACATGATAATCTGATGAAGATCAGTAGAAAACCAATAAGAGACTAGACTGGGTCCAACAATGGTGTACCGACTCTTAAAGATGTGCATCAAGCCCAAACTAGATAATAGTACATTCACATACTCTAGAAGCTTATATAGTGTTAAAATGAGTATTATCCCTCTGTGCACAGGGAGCTGGAGAAAGATGCTGCTAAATAAATCGTCCATATTCCTTGAGCCATAGAAGGTCAATGTTGATATATACATGAATGTATTAATCTACTCTTTTAAATATAGAGAAAAAAACTCTCTGCTTTTGAACTTTTGATTTGAGCCAAAGGAACTTGCATTTAAAACTAAAACATTCCTAACAAATGAAAAGATACAAACTCCATTTGTTCAAGTAATCTGCTTGCATGATGTTAAAGAGATTTCTACTCATACATGTACAGTAGAACCTTGTGGGCATAAAACTAAAGAACATAAACTACTCTGTGTTGAAATTCAAGGATTTTAGCAGGTGGGAATCTGCTTGACTTTTAGCAAAAGAAATCATGATTCAAGCTTCCTGAATATGTTTTTCTGAGTATATACAATTATTATTCTTTATTGCTTCTTGTGTATTGATCTTATCTAAAGTATCGGTTGCATAAATTTTTCTTGCATTCTGATCAACTGATTGAAATTTGACCTTTCCATCATCATCATGATCATAATTATTAAGAATCTGTCTCTGTGAGGTTTGCATTTTATTAATTTTCACGACTCTGTGAGAATTCATAGTTGCACCGCAATGAAAACGTACCCCCATGTGCTGTCTAAATTTTGCCAGAGCTTTTACTTGGATTTTGTAAAAAAGCAAACCAACAAAAAGTAGCTCATTATTAGAAAGTGGAAGGCAAAGGCTATTAATACCAGCTTCTTTTGAATCTAGCTTGGTTTTTCTCTCCATCGTCACCAATCCTTTACTGCCCCATTCACTATGTTGCTGCAACATACCTGTGTTTCTCTATGAGGATGGTATGTTCAGGATGAAGTGAACTATTCTCTTTCTGCTGCTCATTGCAACTTCCACACAGACCACCTCATTCCAACTCATCTGACTAGAACAATTTCCTCAAGCCGATTTGTCACACCTTGGCCAACTGCAAACAGACAAATACAACCCTTGATTTAATTAGGTGATATCCGAGTAAAAGGAGCTCTACAGAGCTCACTCTCTAATTTCCAGTTTTTTAATTGAAAAAGCAATTTAAAAAGTCTCCATATATTTATTAAATACTTTAGTTTTGTCTATCTCATTAATTTCCAACACTCAATGCTGAAGGTTGTTATAACGAGACAAAGATTTTGCACAAAAACTTTTTTATGGCACTTATCACAGATGCCTCTAAGTTCTTTCTTTAGAGAAAGTCTTTTACTTCAAGGATCTGCATTGTAAATGGTGCAATAGCTTCCTCTCTGTGAAAAAAATAAATAATCTTTTTTTCCAATCAATTTCACTATCTCTATATTTTGGTCTCGACATTGTATCTGATTTCTGTGGCTATCAGTTAATAAAGCCCAGTGAGGTGCAGAGGGCAGGGATGAACCCATTTGCAGGACAGCCATGAGGAGCAGAGGGGATTTGTAGACAGTGAGACACTAACAGGGAGCTCGGGGGCAGCGAGCTTCAGTTTAGAATCTAATACAGGATGTGTTTGACTCTACATACCTAATGGAAAAAAATATGGTAATAGAATGCATTGCCCCAAGATTCACTGGAAGTCACAAGCGTGGGCACGGAGGAGGCATGTAGCTGAAGTGTAAAAGCCGTCTGAAATTGAGTTGGCAGCAGGACCTCTGAAAAGGAACAGCTAAGAAAATGTTAAAGATAGCTGAGGAAGGAATATGCCCCTGAGGAGCCTGGATTGTACCAATAAGGAAGGAGCAGAGCCTGTGGGTGTGGGGGTGCAGTCAGGTTCACTGAATTCAACACAAGCCTATCAGTCTGAATATGACTTCTCCAGAGGGAGTGGATCCCCCACGCTACAGCTGTCTGAGCTGAGCTGTTTTTCTCTCTGGGGGTAATTTGTGGCACTGCTTGCTGAGACATCCATTCAGTCTGACGTGGAGAGAAATAGGAACATTTAAAGGCCTTTATTTGTCATCCTTTTTTTCCCTCAGACAAATTTATTACTTTTGAGGTTGTTGGCCTTGAGACTCCTCACTCATCGGTTAAGGCATATCTCTTTCATGCTCATGCGAGTGGTTCTTTGGTTTGGTAAATACAGACATATTAGTGCTCTCAGCTGAACAAAAGCAAGCCTAAGCATACTCTCCCATGTTTCAAATATCAAACTTTCCTGAAGTACTTTTTCTGTAGTAGTTCACTGATTTCATACATAATAATTACAGCACTCAATTTTTCCAACTATCATGTTAAGATGCTTAAGTGCACAAAACAAACTGGAGTCCCCCCTCTAGATTAACTGTTAATATGCTAAGTGGACCGTGTGTCAGATTTATAGTCCAAATTTCATCCAGTGGATATATGCAACACTGTAGACCAGGTATGGAGCAGTTAACAGCACTGACATGACTAGCTGTTTAGGATGTTACTAACACAAAATATACAATAAGTATGATATACGTAGGAAATTGTTTAAGGAAATCTACAGGCAATTTTTTTGTTTAACATCATCTAATGCTGAAATGCTCTTTGAACTGTTTTGTAATATGTGCTTTCAATTAAATTAAAACTTTAAAACGTTCGCATCATTTGGCCTTTTTGTGTCACGTTTTGGTTGTGGTTTAGAACAGTGTTTTTCTATCTTGGTCCTCAAGGCACCCTGCCCTGCATGTTTCAGATGTTTCACAGCTTTCCCACACCGTTTATCAGTTGATGGCAGATTATCAGGCTTTGCTGAACTGCAATCATCTGAATCAGGTGCGCTGAACCTCAGAAACATAGAGACCAGAACAATGGAGACATCAGGGGAAAACACGCACAAGGAGCCAGGGAGAGACGAGGTGAGCAGAGAACAGCGATGACAGGACCAGCAACAACAAGGAACCAACAAGGAGTGACTGCAGAGGGAGATTATATGTAGGTGACTGAGACAATGGCAGGGGTAACGAGCTGACAAGGAGCAGATGTGAGGAGAAAAGGAGGGAGACAAGGGAAACGGAACACACACAAGGGGGCAACAGAGGAAAACAGAAAAACCTGAGAGCTAACATAAATCTAGACTCTACTACAAAATAGGAATTAAACAAATTTTGTCCGTCAGTTTTTACTACAGTTAGTTAAAACTTGATGGGTACATTTGTAAGAAAAGGGAGCTTGTATCCTTGGGCTGTTCAGAATAAGTCTGTTGACATATTTGTCTAACTGTTTGAAGTAAAACAGCAAGATATAGCCTTCCTAAAGGACATAATGATATAATATGTCCTCCAGGTTACCATAACATGGGGATCTATTGGCCCCTGCCTGCAGTACTGTAATTGAAACACATATCCCAATTTATCCTTATTGTTAATTTTATTGCGGCTTGTAAATATTTGGCAGTAAAATTTGTACTGAAAAAACATTCCAGCAAGTTTCCATGTCAAACTGATTTGGTTTCCCCAAACTTCTCACTTGAGTAAATGCCCCATCTGCTGTCGCTGATCTCATCTCCAACACCGCATCTAATCCCTCTCCTTAGACAGGATCAGACCATATTCACTTACGATTCTCCTTCCAAATCAGATGACATTCAGGATCTCACTTGGGCAATCAGGCCTCAGGAAGTCTTGAGTGCCTTCCAAGGTGACATTTTCATTTGATCCTTCTGCCCACAGTGGACTTCTCTTCCTCTCGCTATCAGGATTTGTGTAATGTTCCCACTAATCTAGATTCAGATAATATAATCTATCATTTCATGGCAAATGCACATATGTATGTACAGACACGCACACAAAACTGTGTACATCCATGCTTTGCACTTGAATTGAGCATAACAGACTGAATGACTAACTGAGAAAACACACACCAGCACACATGGTTGGGGAAGTGGGTATGAAAACAAAGACAGACACAGATAACAAAAGTTCGGCAGACCAAAAAAAAACACACACTTTCCCACTCTTTCCAATAACTGGAAGGGGTGGGGGAAGCCCACAAAGGGAGTAATATCGCACCAGGGAAAATGCCAAGTGTCTTATTAGTGCTTTAGTAGAGATGGCTTGGAATCGATGAGCGACCCTACTGGTCACAACACAAGCGATCCCAGAGATGTGCACATCATGGCACTCAGTCTGCACAATCCATCATAACAAAACATCAGCAAAAAAATAGAGAAGAAAAAGAGAGAACTCCTCAACGGCTGAAGACGTTCTCCCTCTTATCCCCCCTTCTGTTCTGTGCTTTGGGAGAGACGTGAGAGTGCTGCTAAGCGAAGGCACAGACAGCATAAGAAGCCTCTTTTTTTCCTTCTACGATGCTTTTAGGTGGCTCATCTGTTCTACCTCCATCCTCTTCAGAAAACATTTTCTTTTTCCCTGACAATATTTAAAAGCTTTATGTAACAGTTGGTCAAAACTGTCTTTTCTCCTTGTTTTCCTACAATTTTACATCAGAAAAAAATAAAACTGATTTTAGTGTTGTTTACATAGCATTATGTTCAGACGTTTAGACCTACTTCTAGTAATGATTTGATCTTAGAAGTTTATAGGAAACCTATAAAAAGGAGCTTCTGTTCAAATAAACAAATTAGCAGCTGCCCACATAAAAAGGCCAATTGCCTTTAATGGTTGGATAAAAAAAAAGATTCAAATGTTTGACCAGAATGACAAGCAGCACCTTAGGGGGAGCCAAAGCAAGAGTTTGAGACCTATGAATATTGTTAGCAACTGCCAACCATGGTGAAAGCAGTATTATGCTGTGGGTTGTTTCAATTCCAGTTGTTTGGGCAGTAAAATCACTTTACAGACTTGGGGTGCTTGGGGAACTACTTTGGAAGGTAATCTCCATGTTTTTTGTTTCATCTTGAATCAGCATCCTGATTCCCAGACGATGACGTATTTGTGGTCGGAGGACAGGCAGGTAATCAGAACCGAGCAGACGAATGTAGGCAGGATGATCCAGAGGGCAAAGCCAAAGCTGATGTTGGTGACATGGTCGGTTGTCAGAGCCGGGAGGTCAGAGATACAGTGAGGTGCCGAGGGAGAATTCAGGTTGGAGTCGGATCAGAGTTCCAGGTTCGGTACACAGGCCGGGATCAGGAATTAGTCAGAGGGCAGATCAGGCAAACAGATCCAGTGATGGGAGTAACGGCGTTACTAACGTGCACCTTGCTCAGGTCGCACAATGAACCTTTTTTCATGATAGGACTCGTGCGCGCCTTGTCATGAGAGAGGGGAGGATGAGATTGGCTGTTACGGGTGTTAACGCACAGAGAGATGGAGAATGAGGAGGACTCCAGCGAGCTGCGTTTCCCCATCAGATAGTTTCCCCTGCATCTCCGCACAGCGCAGGCGGCACGATTCACCGCACAAGCGACAGGAAATGCGCATGCTCGCTAAAGGCGCGTAACAGCCACGCTGTGCTCACGCCACAGGGGAACTACGGAGAGCGTGAACGATCTAATGTTGGATGGATGGATGGATGGATGGATGGATGGATGGATGGATGGATGGATGGATGGATGGATGGATGGATGGATGGATGGATGGATGGA
>NW_015150999.1:109046-145390 GCF_000732505.1 Cyprinodon variegatus | reverse complement strand
GTTGCAATAAATGCAAAACTCTCTGCAGGTTCTTGTCTTTGTCATCCACTCTATTCAGCTGGCTTTAGAAACACACGGCGAGAAGGTGGGGGCCAGGTGGTGAGGGTTTCGGGGGCGAGAAACACAAAAGTAACGCAATAGTTACTTTTACTAGTAACTAGTTACTTTTATTATGGAGTAACTCAGTTAGTAACTCAGTTACTTTTTGGGAGAAGTAACTAGTAACTATAACTAATTACTTTTTCAAAGTAACGTGCCAAACACTGAACATATCAGACAGGAACAGGCAGGCCAGAGGTTGAGAGGCAGCACAGCTCAGGATCAGGTAGATAGAACACAGGAATGCTATAAGTCTCACCACACGCTAGATATAATCTGGCACTGATGACTGGTCTGAAGGCTGGTTATATAGAGACTAATGTAGGTGGATCAGATGAGTGGGTTAATAAGAACTGGGCGGCACTAAACAGGTGTGTAAAATGAGTGCTCAGACCAGACATCAGTGTGGAGATAATGACATAAATTTAAACTCAAACAGAGGCAGGTTAAAACCTGATCTGATCTATAAAACCAACCAGTTGAATTCTTCTCTCTAATTTATAACAGGAGAGGAGGTCAGATAGTTAGTCATAATTATGTTAAAAGCTTTTCTATTTGCAAAATTAATATCTGTATTAACGAGTAGATGTAAATTTGAGAACAGAACTGTATGTCTTAAGTCATTAAAAACGATTATAAACCGAACCCACTTTTCTCATTAAACTGAGCAATCTAAGAGCTCTACATTAGTTAGATTCACCTAAACACTGTCCTTCATAGATCATCAGTCCACTTTGGTGTGAGGTGGGTTCCCCCCAGGGGCACATTAAATCAGGTTGGGTAACTAAACTCAAACTCACAATCCTCCAACTTTATAACAGCTTTTCTCCTCGCTGATCTATAACCCTGATATCCTGGGTAAAATGCCTTGTTATTTCATAGTTTTATTCATGTTCTGAGTCATAATGCAGTTGGCATCTAAAAGAAAATGGTCAGAAATGTGGTGTGAAAATTGCCTCAGAGAATTTCTTCTAGATTTGATAGAGAGACAAATGAACCCTGCTGTTTGACTTGAAGTGACCTTTACAAAGACCCAGTAGTGATGGTGCATTTATAATGTGAAGCCATAGCTTAACAAATATGCTCTTCATGGAAAACCTTTTAAAATATTCCTTTTGAGCACCATCATAGTCAAATTTAATATTATACTTTTCAAAATGAAAATTTAGACAGACTGAATGCATTACAGGAGATTTTGTTTTTTACTTTAAGCAGGAAAGGGGACTTTAGGTTTTGTGTTTAGGATTGTTAGATGAGAACATATTCATTTGATTTGTAAGCACATTCAGTGTGTGTTGCTAGTATAAAATGTCACTCAAATAAGGATAGATGAGACCCATCAGAGGGGGTTTACAAAGTTACTGCACCATATACAAAACCTGTTACAATAAATCATATTTTTGTTTTGACAGCTAATACTGAATTTTTGGAGCTGCAAAATATCTTCACATACCACACCCACCGCAATTACTGATGCCAAATAACAAAAAAATGTCATCCAAGACACTTAACTGAACAAACAGACCCCAAATATTTACAGAAATGAGAAGTCAATTCAAACCAATTATACGACAAAATCAAATTCTGTTAAATGCATTTCAAAATGTTCCTAGTTACAATGCAATTCAGTCAAGCAGTTTGGTAAGAAAGGTTTCTGATATGAGTCACTGGCTTTAAAGTGAACACTTATCCTAACCAGGCATTTACATCCACCTTCCCACAGAAGTAAACAGATAAAAATAACATCTATTTTTCTGCTAAAGAACATGTTTTTTGAAGGTAGAGTAATTACTATAATTACTGTCTTTTCTGATTCACCCAAAACAATAGATTACCACCCACCACTGTCTCACTGTTTGATAGCTTGATTTTAGGCAAAAAATCACTAATAATGTTGACCATCTTCTGTGTGCTTTTTAATGACAAATTGAACTACAGGTTACACCACTGTTAAGGCGAAATGCATTCTACTCTGAGATTCTGTCTTATCTCTAATAATAACATCATGCTAACTATATTTTCTAAGATAGCATGGAATACAGTTTTTTAACAGCCTAGAAACAGTTTGGATGTGATCACAATGAAAGCTTTATGCTCATGGGTTAATTTTGTGTGCAGCAGGTTTATACAGAAATCAGGATTTCACCTTTTGGCATATTTCTTTTCTGTGATATATGTAATATATATTGTTAATACTATTTTTTTTGTCTTTTTTACCTTTAACTTATTTTTTAAGACTTTTGCCTTGTACAGTGGCAAAAAAACTCAAACCAAGAATGATGTCAGATATAAGTGAGGGTGCAGTCACAAACCACTCTAGACGACATATTTTGACGTCTCTACTCCAACTCTTCTCCCTTTTTTAATCACTGACAATGTTGTCATAAAGTTACTGGAAGAGGAATGATAAACAAGGTTATTCTGCCTGGAAAGGGTGCAGATTGCAAAGCAGTAGCCTGACAGACAGGGAAACAGCTGGTGGCTAATGGTGTTTCTGAGAAACAGCCTTTATGACTATCTTCAATGCTTCACTATGTTATTCCTTTTTTTTCCTTTGACTGGGTTGCTCATCTCGCCTTCCTGATTTACCTTTGTCCAAAACCACGCTCATCCACAAAATGAGCTCTAAAATGAGTTTGAAAATGACATTCCTTCAGGGATGAAGTCTTAAGTGTTTTTCAGTAAACAATATAGCCACTAAAATAGCTATTCATCAAAATGAGTTGCTTCGACACTCACCGGCTGCTCGAAATTTTTAATGTTTGAAATATGACTTGGCAGCATGTTTTTATTCAGTGTTGGATTGATGATTTCCCCCCCTAGTGTGAATGTATCACTGTTTCTTAAGCAAAATACATTACGAATTCATCCAGTTTGTCAAAGATAAGACACATTTATCAAAATATTTATTTAAAGTTCCAGCCTTGTACAATTATGGATAAAATGTAACTATTTGGATGGAATATTTTTTACAAACTATGTTTTATAATACTGTCAAACATACCAGCACATCTGGAATAAAATGTTTCTCATGAAAGGATGCTGTTTGTGGATTCTGCTCAGCTTTTAACACCATCTCTCCTGGCAGGAATGGTATCCAGGCTTCACAGGCTGGGTGTCTCCTATCACTCCTGTAGACGGATAAAAGACATTCTAACTGCCCAATTGCAATTAGTCCACTTGGGATTCTAGTACTCCTCAACAATGGGGTCCACCTGGGTTGCATACTGATTCCTGTGTTGCACACCTTTAACGCCTTTGACTGTACAACTGACTTGAACAGTAAAAGTCTTTATAGAGCTTCTTTATAACATGACTGTGATTGGTTTGTAAAAACATCAAAACAACCTTCTTACAGTTGAGTTGAAAAACTTTCCACTGGGTGCTCTGTCAACAAATTGACACTGAACTCCTCCTGCTCATTTGGGCATATAACAACACCACTCTACTTGTTAAAAAAAAAACAAAAAAACTCACCTGCGTATGTACTGTGTGATGTCATTAAAAAAAGTGTCTGTACTAGAATTGTCACTTGTCCTTATAGATAAATTCTGCTAAAAGGAGAATATTAATGATATCTTGGTGTGGTTGCACTTTAGCTGACAGAAAGGTTCTTGACAGAGTACAGAAGGAGGCTCAGGACTTTAGAAAAGAACCATGCCCTGCAATGTCTGACCCTAATATCATCAGATGACTGTGCTGAGCACATGAATCATGTAGGACTATGCTAATGCAGAGCATAATCTGTGCAGATTGCTGGCATTAGGAAGAGGACCCGGACCATTAAATATGTAAAATAAACTCTTATTCAAGTATCATTAATTTAAAACCAACAGTTAAATACCTGCACTGAGTGCCCTATGTCTCGTTGCATATCAGCAGGAACATTACCTTTAAATTTCATCCCTCAGCATACATGTCTGTGATGTTAACTTGGCTCCAGAGTGACTCAAGATAACTGGTGCAGAGTTGAATAACCACAGCACTTTGAACAGAGCGTACACAAGGAGACTGGGGTGGGACTTACCATTACCACATCTAATGAGGAACCTGATTCTGCTAAAACATCCATGTCATATTGTCAGATAAAAGGTAAAATCAGGAGCAATGCTGGACAACTGAGGGCCCTGAGTACTCTGTGGTGAATCTAATTAAAAAGTATGGATATAAGGTATGTATTAGATATTTCTTTTTTTTTTTTTTTTTTTACAAAATATCTTCTCAATAATAATATTTTGAAAACAACTGCAATGAATGAGAGGGAACATTTTAAGAGGTGTTAAAATAAGGAAAAAAATTAAGTTTAAAGAAGTAAAATGCAAGCATTGAAAGTGTAATATATATAACTAGGATTTATCCTTTAAAGCAGGAGTCTTCAACGTTTTCCAGGCCAAGGACCCCCAAACCAATGACGAGATGGAGCGGGGACCCCCTAATTATATATATTGTATAAAATTGTCTTATATCAAACTAGTCCTATAGTCACACTATTACAGATGGAGTAATGTAACAGAAGTCATTTCTCCCTGGGATTATTAAAGTATTTCTGATTGTGATTCCTGGTTGATGGGACAGGTGTTGTAAATGAAACGGTGCACAGCTTGAAGGAGCTCCTGTGTGTCGCTGAATGTGTGCATTGATGACTGAAAGACATCTTCTGCCTCCATTTATCTGTTTACTACAATGTGTTGAATTATTGTTAATGTGTATTTAAGGACATTTCAATTAGTGGAGAAAATTGCAGAAGGAATATAAAAAAAGTCTGATCAACCAAAGCTTTCGTGACCCCCATGCAGTACATCCATGGACCCCCTAGGGGTCGCGGACCCCCTGTTGAAGACCTCTGCTTTAAAGAATTGCTAGAAGTATACTGTAACAAGTATAACAATTATTTTACATCCCATATTAACAGGGGGATCCTTGTTTATATGGGATGTAATAAATATATCAAACTTATCCCAAAGATTATGTTAACATGCTGCATATTGATTCTAATGGCACAATTCAATGCATGATGTGATCCATCATTTGCTTCTGATATAGCTCTTTCTCTACAGGAGTGATTTCAACCTCAGATCCTCAAAGGCCAGTTTGCTGCAACCTTTAGAAGTGTCTCTGCTTTAACAAACCAAACTCCAGTTTGAGCTCATTAGCAGAGCTTGACTGCTGCTAGGTTGGTAGTTAAGCTATTTGATTCAGGTGTTTAGAGCAAGGGATATATTTCAAAACAGGACAGACGCCCTTGAGAAATTGTGTTTGAGACCCCTTTTCTTTTTAAAGGCTGAATATGGGATAATTTCTCATGTCTTTGTTTGTTTGATTTTTTATATTTGTCATTATAAAAATTATAGTGCAGCACCAATATCGGATAACTGCATACAAAATAATTATTTGCTTTGTTTTGTTCTGGGGTTTTTTTCTGCTCTTTTTCTTTTCTACAAGAGTAAAAAAAACTCTAAATGTCTTGTTTCTCTTCCTCTGTCTAAACATGTTTAGGAGAAGTAGACAGGAATGGGGACAGAATAGAACAGTCTCCCAACCTTTTAAGAAATGGTGGAAACAGCTGAAGCAGAAACAAAATAATGTCCAAACTTCAGTGCAGATGAGGTTGAAAGTGTATGGAAAGAGGATGCATTAATTTGAATTAATGCATTAACTTTGACAGCCATAATTGCAAAGGTTTCTCATTTTTCCTGTATCCAAGCTGTTTTGGATTCATCCACTCATGACTTTGTTAAGGCAACACCTGCAGCACAGCTTTTTTCACTATTTAATTACATACTGGGCTCATGGAGCTGGAAAGATGTCCATCTATTCTTAAGCAAATATTTTTGCATTGCTTATTTCAAACAATATGCTTTGCATAGTTTTATTTTGAATATGTTATTCATATGATTAGCTGCTATAATTATGATTTTTCAGAAGCCCAATTTCTTTGATGTCTCACCCGGTACTTGGTGCCCCAGGCACAGTCCACCATGCATGTGGGCAGGGTGCCAGCAGTAGGTGAAAAAATATAAATAAAGGCCAGGCCTAATGCGAAGGAAAAACATATTTTACTGAAGCAAACAATCAGTTTATAGAAATCTTAGTACTGAGTTATCGCTTTTTTTTATGTTTTTCAGGTATTTTATTCTAAAACTTTATATGTTTCACATAATTTATTATTTTTTTTTTTTTTTTTTTTAGAAATTTTATTCTAAAACTTTATATGTTTCACATAATTTATTATTTTCATATTAACATATTGAGGATTGAAGTTAATAAATGTGGCTTCATCCCAGTTTGAATTTGTGTTAAATAGATTTTTATTTTGATTTGTCTTTGATCCTTTGTTCTTTTTAAGTTCTGTGTTAGAAAAAACTAACAATCTATAGAGTGATAGGCAGAGCTGTATAATGTATGTGGAAAGCCAAGTTTATTTAAATAGCTCATGAGAGAAAAATAAGACATGTTTGCATAGAGGCAACATCAACTGGTTAAAGGTAACAAAAGTGACACAATTAGACATTTCGGGACCCACCCCTCTTCGTACTCCCATCTGGGTGGGTGGCTTCTTCATCTTAAGCTCGGGTCCTCTACCAGAGGCATGGGAGCTTCAGGGTTCTTTGCAGTATCTTAGCTGTCTATAGAACTGCACATTCTTGACTAAGATCTCTGACGTTTCACCAGGAATCTGTTGCAGTCCCTTTTCCAATGTGGGGATTACTGCCCAGATTCCTCCAATGACCACGGACAGTACTGCGCCTTCACCTTCCAGGGTCTTTCTAGTTCTTCTCTTGGTATTTTACCATTTACTCATTAATTTTTCCTGACATTATGATAATTTGGGATGGCCACATTACTCACTAAAGCCATCCTCTGCTGCTGATCAATGATCACAATGTCCAGTTGGTCGGCCAGAACCATTTTGTCTGTTTGTATCTGGAAGTCCCACAAGATCTTAGCCACCTTGAGAGGTGGTTCCCATTTTGACCTGGGGGTCTCCAGTTTTTATTCTGAATAGATTTTTCTGTACACTTTACCAGCCACTTTGTTTTGATGTTCCATGTATACCTTTCCTGCCAGTATCTTACACCATGCTTTGAGATTGTGGATTCTTTCTAGGGCCTCTTTGCATAGCCTGCACCTTGGATCTTGTCTGGTGCTCGAGGCCTGATCCTGTGCTAACATGATCAGTGCTTCTGTGCAGTCCTTCAGCCAGGCCATCTCTAGCCATAGATAGGATTTTGACATATCAGCCACTTCAGCTACCTGTTGGTGGTACTGTACATCCTACGTAGGGGTTTTCCCTCTCATGATGGTTCCTTTAGTTACTTCATTTCCAGCATCCACTGTCTGAGACATTTACTGACTGCTTCATCCATTGGGACTATCTTCCTGATATATTCTTGAAGCTTGGATGTTTCATTTTCAGTGGTGGCTCCAATGCTCACTAGGCCTCTGCCTTCTTTTTGTGATTAGTGTATAGTCTGTGGAGCTGGATTTCTATTGTTCATGATTTAAAGTCAGTGGCCTGAATTATCTACTTAGGCCAACTTTATTATCCCAGCAGGGTATCTGATTACTGTCAAGGTATAACTGTTGATGCCTTGACCTTACCATATCTTCTTACCATTGAGCTGACTTCTCAGAACTTGCCTTACACGATTCAAGTATTTTGTTGTTGCAGCTTTCCTTCTGGCCCTTAGTTGCCATTTCTCTTTGGTTTTCCAAAGTATTTTTAGCTCTCTTCTACGTCTGCTATTCTCCCTTCTGAGGGTGGGATTCTCCTCTAAGTGGACTACCTTCCCTCTCCTTGTCACTATTCTGCCACACTTCTCCAGCCTAAATGAAATTCTGATGTTCCAGCTGTAGCTCCTGGTGGTGTTGATCAGCAAATTGATGTCTTGTTCACTCTAACCATACAGCTTGATGTTGGTATTCATAGCCAGTCTTGTTGATTATTTGGCTGAGGGGTTTTAAGCCTATCCAGAGCAGAAACCGAGTGTCTCCTGTGAATATTCCACATTTGATGGAGATTATGGAATTTGCCTCAAGTGTGGTTTTCCACAGCCCAATGGAGTTTTGCAGTGAAGGATCTTAGAGTGCTGTTGATCTTCTTCAGCTTCAGGAATTCCTGGATTCCGGTGTGTGTCTTCTCTAGAGGACCCACGGATAAATAATGTTCTATGCAACCAGGCACTGGGTATAACATATTCCACTCTTTGCCAAAGGTTGGCAAAGATCTGCAGTGGTAAGCCTAAAGGCTATGGGACTTCAGTCAGTGATCCAGAACTTTAAGATGACTCAGTAGCTAAATAGTTTTTTGGTTTAGAGTTCTCAAATCCTACTCCACTCTGCCTCCAGGTCCCACAGCCTTCTCACATGGATTTGGGGCACCTTCACCTGCTGCTCACTGTGCACATAAGCCATCTTCAAGCCTTTCTTTAAGTTCTCCATTAACCTTTGCCACTGGCCTCTTCGGTTCCTGCTTAGTTGCCTCTAACCTTGTAAACTCTGTGCCCTTTTAAGGTGACCTCCTGGTTTCCCACCGGTACTTTGTGCCCTTTCAGGGCAACCTCCTGTCCGTCCACTTGAACTTTGGGTTTGTTTTTCTTCTGACTTCAAAATATGTCATTTATAGACAATCTCCATCACATCTGATTCTCTTTGTAGCTATTTTGCAAAAAGGGATTTTTATTCTAGATGTGTTAAATATGCCTCAGAATTAAAGCTGCAATCCCCAGTGCATCAATCAAGTGTTGAACTGGGGTCTTGTGGTTCTTTGTTACTCTTGACAATTCAAACAGTTTAGCAGATTTCCTGGAAGTCTTTCTATGACCATTTCTTTGAATAAGCTATGATTTTAAAGTAATTCATACCATAAAAACCCAAGATTCTTTCTTTTCATCATGAGCAAAAATATATTGCAGTAAAAAAAATATCTTTTTTAACCTTGTAAAGGCTGAACAATGAAAGAGACCTAGGTTCTTCACTTAACATTCTGATAAATAAAGAAGATGATCAAATGTATATATTTGCACAAACTGGATTTCATTTGGATCATTTGCTATACATTAGGTATTTCCATGTAAGATATTATGCACATCCTGCTAAATACATCTGTCTGATTGTATACATCTGTATTTTGTGTTTTATTAACAAGGATAAAAAATGACTCTGATAACATAGACTCCTCAAAAAAGTCATGCATTAAATATGATGCACTTGATGTGACATGATAAAGGGGCAAAGTCCCTTAATGACTACAGATTCCTATGCCAGTAGCTCACTCTGGTTGCATGCAAAGACTTCCCAATTAAATTATGGCACCCTGTTGACTTTCTATATATTATGTATGTGTTTTACTCTTTATTTTTGCTCCCTTTAGTAAACCTAAGCACTTTCGGTATTTACCATAACGAGACCAAATGACTGGAGGTATATTGCACATGTGCCTAATGAGTAAACAAAGAGATTTCTACAGCTGGTGTGGAAAAAAGAGAAATTACCTAATATCAAGACTAAAAAAAGGGCAAAAATATTGGATGCAATAGAATATGTGAGTAGTTGCAATGGTGTACAACAAGGTTTACATTTACTAAGAAAATGGGGGAATAAGAAAGGACTATGTGAGCTCTATTAGGACGAACACATGTTACAGGCATTGTATGTTATTGGGCCCTTTAAGCATAAGATATTCACTCAAAAAATCAAGATGAATATAAGAATCATATGTAATGTAGAAAATCATCTTAAGTCCATATACAGCTGCTTGTAGCTTTTAATCAGTTTAAAACCCTGCACAGCATATGAAATGTGACAGAATACAGGTATTGTCATGACCAGTCCCTCTGATCAAAGTAGAGCTACGCTTTTATGTTGTATTCAGATACACGACGTCAAAGTGATTTTTTCTTATATGCTGTTAAATGCTGTTGTTATTGTACAATATCTGAAGTCTACTACAAGTTAAAAAAAGCATTTATAATAATTATTTTTTATTGTTGTTTTACCCATCCATCAATCCATCTAGTCAGTGGCTACAGATGGTTATTTTTTAATTAATAAATGGTGTTAATATATGTTGACATACCTTCACTTTTAAACAGAGAAAGGGAAAGAGAGAAGGAGAGAAGACAAAGATATTCCAACAGCTTTATACATATTGCTGCTGCCCCTTTCACTGCTTCTGAACCCGAACGTGCAGAATTTGATAATGATAAATGATCAGTTTTATTCTTGGACAAGTTGTTGCATTGCTAAATTGTCGATCAATCGTGCTGGCTCATATCCCAACCTTTGAAGTCTTTCTCGCCTGTGTAGCAGAAAAAAAAGCTTTACACGTAGATGCATCATGACAGAGACAAAGCCCCATCCCAAAGCCTGACAACACGCAGGACAGAGGTATTACAAAGAATAAATGAAGAGCTCATCCCTGCCATAAATCCCACTTAAATCCACTGTCTTATCAGTATTCTGCTAAGGCTCTCTTTGGCACATATTTCCTGTTAGACTAAACTTTGCTGCATATTAAGTGTCAAAAAGGGGTATTAAAAAACAAAGAGACAATTTAAAGTTACCTAAGACCTCGGAGAAGAGACCTGATAAAAAGAATGTGACAAATTTGTCTGTCTGAAGGACATTAACTAATGCTGCGCTCACACCAAGCACATATGAGCAGAATAAGCCGTTGGTTTACATGCAAAATCTATGGTTGATGCGCATCAAGGCACAACAACTGGTGCTGCAGTGCATCTTGAAGTCTCTCGAGTTGTGCCTCCTGAGCATTTATGCATCTGAGGAGCCCCACATTCCTCCCAAGCAGCTGATGCTGGAGTTGGAAAATCTGAACTTTTGCTGCTTAATGGTCAAGACTACAGTACCAATCAAAGAAGCTGATCTGGGAGCTGGCAGGGGGACAGACACAGCACTGCTGATGGAGAGCTGGCAGCATAAAGCCTATGAAAAATTGACAAGAAAATGTATGTATATATATATATATTAACGGTCTAAAACTCTACTAGATTTACATAAAAGGCAATTTTTCCTTTCATTTTTTTAATGCCTAAATAAACTTCAAATGTTCAAACCTGTCGGCAAAATGTGTTTGTTTTATTACTCTGGTGCTTGCAGTTTGTACCACATAACTGAAACTAGGGATCGATTTCCAGCCGCCTCAAAACAGTAGCGGAAAATCCCCAAGAGGATTCACAAAAATTGTATACTGTATATTACAACTGTAAATCTGAAATAGGACTCTGCACATTGAAAAGGATGAAGAAAAAATGTTTTTCCAATAAAATTTTGAAAATCTAAAAAATACTGTTTATTTGTTTTATTAAAAGATTAATTAAAAAATGTTAATGATTAATAAAACTCTTAAACCAACATTTATTTATTTAGGTGGCTGGTTATATTGGCTAGATAATTTAATAATACAAAGATATTTGCAGAAGAATATTTTAAACTGCCTTAAATTAATTATTTAAAGTGTGTAAGATTTGCCAAAAAGCATTTTATATGGAATTATTTTATTTTCCTCAGGGATGAACTGTAACAATTTTTCTTAAACCTTTAAAGTCTTTTTTCATCACACTTTTTACAGTGGACTTGCATTTACAGAGCAAGATACTAT
Organism: Cyprinodon variegatus; assembly: GCF_000732505.1. Lineage (NCBI taxonomy): Eukaryota > Metazoa > Chordata > Actinopteri > Cyprinodontiformes > Cyprinodontidae > Cyprinodon > Cyprinodon variegatus. The sequence continues at coordinate 133,671 of NW_015150999.1, read as the reverse complement.
GATAATGTGTCCTTTTTTCCCTCATAGAGGACACTGCAGCTTTTAGATCCCTTTGACTGGCAGTGTCTAAGATCCAGGTGATATTGAGAATAAAGGCTGGCACAACATGCTACAATCATTGCTGCATCTTAGACTCACTCTCAATCCTTGAATCCTTTATGCCCAGCTGAACAGTTCAGTCGATGCACCTAACAGTGGAGATAAATCACTTTGGGCATAACAATACAAACTGGAGCAAAGGGCTGCTTTTTATTTGATCAGAAACCTATGAGAGCTGAATGGAAAGCATTTTACCTGCAAGGGAGCTCTGTTGTATCTGTTGCTATGCGATATCTAACATTAGTCTGGGACAATTGTTACATAATTGCTGTCTAATTTAAGCCTCACAGCTCCAGGTATGTAAATATTTTGTTTCTTTGAGCCCATTGCAATACCTTAGGGAGATTATAGTACCAAAGGTCAACCAGCAGCTGAGTAATTGGGAAAAAGCAAGTGTGCTGATTAGTATGGAGATCAGAGCTTTGGTTAATCCCCTAGTGGCTGGTAGGGTCAGCACCTTTAAAACAAACATTCCTACACACATTTTTTTTATAGCACTTGAAATTTGATGTAAAAACTCATTATAGTACCTTATCAAAGTGTTTATGCTGCTGAAAGTTTTTTTCACATTTATCTTATTATGACCATAGACTATTTAATCTTGTTCAGATTTGAATTAATTGTATAACATGAATGTGAACTAAGAAAACATTATCTACTTGATTTTTTTTGAAAAATAAAAGTTTGTTTTCTGATGATGGATACATAACAGCATCATGCTATAGCCAAGCTTTACTTCAGCAGAAATAGCAAAGCTGGTTGCATCTGTTGGAAAGATGAATAGAGCAAAATACATTGGGATTCTTGAACAAAAAATATATGAATATATGTATTAGAATGCCCTCATCCAAGTCCATAACTTACTACAATGCAGAATATTTCACCTGACTGGGATATATAGAGTCTAGGCAGAAGTTCAACTGAAGAAACTCATTGCTTTCCTACATCCACCTGCGACACAGCCAATCGGCTTTGAACCAAACCTCCAGGAAAGCCAATCGGCATCCAAAGTTCATCTTAAAAGGCCTCCGATACGCACTTGTCTGCTCATGTGCAGGTGGCGGATGCGCTGTGACTTCATTCAGATGACACCGTTTCAACCCACCTCCAGCCCCTCCTCCACCCTGGTAGCTAAAGCTTCATCAGAGTGTCATTCCTCCCGGACTCTTACTGCGTTCCCTGTCTCTTCTTAACCGGTCCGGCAGAAAACCGCCATGTTGAGCCTAGTTCTGCCACTGTCACTGCTTGCTCATCATGGACAGGTTCTTTCAACCTGTGTTATCCAACCTGACTTCCATCTTCCAGGTCCCTGAGTGAAGCTCTAGTATCAGCTCGTGCAATTCACTGGATCTCGCCATAAAGCTCAGCAGACCGTCTCACTAAACAACAGTCTACAGACTGACCAACTTCATCTATCTCCACTCCACCACCAGTTTCAGGCCTGGGGAGAAACAGCCCTATTCTTTGCTTCTGTTCATCCATATCTATCAAAATTAAACGCTATGTTTCCTGCCAAGGTCTATGAGCACCAAAGAAAAAGTAATTGTATCTATAAATTTCTCCTAATTGTCTTTTCTCTTCGTGTGAGTTTTTCAGATTGAATTATTGTCATAGACACCTTCCATCTAATCTAACAGAGCTGAAGCAATTGTGAGACAAATTATTGGGAAATAGTCCATGTCTGCATATCTGAATGTATTGGAACGTAGGTCTCTAAAGTAACAACATTCTAGCTACACCCTTTGTCTTCTGGTGTGTCACCAGAAAAGTTCAATTGCATTTGTAAGTCTCTGTATCCCCTTTATTATAGTAAAATTACTCCACATATTTCATATCAAAGTACTCTTACCACAGTGGTTCAGAACAAGGGTTATTTGTCAAGATCTCTCTACCGATTTTGGGCAAGGGAAGATCAGGAGAGCTGTTGGTGGATGTGAACGCAACAGGAAGGTGTTTAGACAGGCTTTACTGAGATCCAAATCACTATGACTGAATGCACTACTGTGTTCAAGATACCTTGAAATAGGGTATATCTATTTGTGAGTACTCACCGGCAGTGAACTGTACAGAGATAAACTAATGAAAGGATTGTTCATGATGCTGTCAGCATGTTGGATCCTCAGTGGCTCCACCTGCAGACTTACATGACTTAAAGGATCTGTCACTACGCAGCTGGTGCTTGGATACTGAAGGTCACCTTCAGAAATCTTCTGGACTCAATCTCTCAGCTCACTTGAAAAGTGTTGGCAACATATAAAGCGCATACAGCATATTAAGCAGGAGGTGTCATAATATTTTGGCTCGTCAGCTTGAGCCTTAAGGCAGAAAGCCAAAGGAGATGTAATGACTTGAGAAATCACCATTTCAAATCTGTCAATTAGATTTTACAGACAGGCATCTGTGTAAGAAATAGACATGAGTTTATTTTACCTTGAAATGTTCTTCTTTTAAAAACAGCACTTTACATATTTTATATACACAAAAATCCTATGTCTTCAGGCCAGTCACCTGGCAAATGCAACAGAATTACTGCATGCACCAAAAGCTAAGATGCTTAAAGGAACAATATTTCTATCTGGATCACCGCCTTCTTGACTTAATTTTTTTTAACCCCACAACACAAACACTTAAAAAGTCTAAGTTCCTGATGCAATTATTGCCCATATACCTCATGCAGATTAATGTGAACAGTACAGTGGTCTCCTGCTGCTCTATGATAAAAATAGTCTCTAATGAATCGGGCATACACATCCACCACTGACAGGAGTTATGTGCTGTGAGAGTTCACAGATAGAGTAATTATTCCTTTTTTCACTTTAATCTGCCTTAACCACATCCTTACATGTTACAGAAAGATTGCAGGAGGATGTGTGAGAGTTTGATGATGTTTTTATATTTTCCTTCTTCTTTTACTCTTTGTTGGATTCCCCATGGAACCACCATGGAGAGGTTCCATCTAAGCACAGATTTCATTTCTCTCTCTTGGCAGCAGTGATGACATAAACTGTGTATATCTCTTCAATATCCGTTTTATCCACTCAGATGTATATGTGCTATTTATATTAATCATTTGCGCTTAACACTTGGCCGATACCAGAAGTTTGCTAGTTGTGAGAAATAATCATGCCTCATTATAGCAGAAACTTAATTTTCTCTGATGTATGACTGATAATAAACCTGCTCTGATGTATTTTAGTGTCTTAATTCAGCAGACCTAATAACATCTCTACAGTAAACATTAAAAATACCAGTGGTGCCACAAAGAGAGGCAGACAAAATGGGTAATACCCACAACTATAAACCTACACAGTCTTAATAAAAGTTTTAAACATTTGCAGCATATTTATTAAACATTTAATGTCTGTGCTTTTTATAGAGAGTTCAAATTAAACTTCTTATTAAGTTAATAATTTTTCATCAAAAATCACATCAAGCCTCTTCTCATTTAAATGCTGCTGAAACAGCTATTAAAACCCACCCATGTTTATTTGAAACATAATCCACACACAGCGAGCGCCTATTAGAAGGATCCTGCTTAAGCCTCCTAATTATCATTGTAGCGAAATATTAGAATTCACGCATTTATATTATGCGATATGTTTAAATTAATATTTATGAGAATACACTTTCATTTGCTGCTCAGTAAATACACAAGTTAATATTTTTTGCCATAAAAATATTAATAAACATATAGCTATCACTTCCTGCCATAGCTACATGAAAAAAAAAATGTTTGTTCTTTTTTGTTAAACATAGACTATCAGCTCCAAAACATGGGGTAGAATGATGGGTGTGCCATTATAAAAAAGGATAAATATAGTACATTAACTCTCACTTTGCAGCAACCTATAGGTTAAATGTTAGCAAAAAAAAAAAAAAATGCAGTGAGCCTTATGTTGGCACAAATAAATGCAATTAGCTAATTAAAAAAAACAAAAAAACAATTAGATACAGAGGGGATAATTCCCTGAATTAAATGAAATTAATTCTAAATAATTCTAATTGTAAAAAAAAAAAAAAGAAGAGGGATGGTGGATTTTTTTTTTTTTTTGTTTGTTTGTTTTTTTGGAGGTATACATAGCCCTATTAATATAGTCTATTAACCTAAAGCACTATGCATGGTATGGTTTTTATATGTCAGGTCAGGGTCATTGACCTTGACCAAGGCACCTTACATTAGTACTGCAGTCTGTCCCTGAACTGGCATGGCTATCCCTGCCCCTACATAGTTAGGGATAAATTTCCCACTGGGATCAGCTTCATAGTCATGGTAGGACACTTGATTTAATTTATTTTGCCCAGGCTAGTTTTAAGCCCACAGCCCGCTGAATGTTGAAAGGATAATATTATAGCCATTACTGTCAATATGCAGTAGAAATTTTACAAATTCAATAATAAAATGTTTCAAGGGATGGTCATTTAAGAAGGGGGATGATTTTTAAGATTTTTTTAAGAAGGGGGGTGCCATCCCCTCTCATCTCCCCCCTCAACTCGAGTACCGGTCTGGGATAAAATGTAGAAAAAACCTATAGATTAAGACGAACAACAAAAACATATAAACAAAAGTATATTTATAATATATGGATAAACACCTGTCTAAAGCATCAAACATAAGTAATTAAAAAAACGAATTTGCCATAAGGTTTCATGTGCCGATGGAAGACAGTGGACTGTGTTGATCAGCAAAGCACAGAACATTAAATTAAAATCACTCTTTTTTACACAGGAGATGATAGCATAGAAAAGGAAATAGGAATAATACTAAACTGATAAAGATCCATAAGCTAAACTTCCCTATGAATGTACGTTTTTTTCACTACACTTATTATTTTCACTGCAAACAGAACTACATGCACGGTAGGTGTTCAAGGTTTCTCTCCTCTGTGTACCACTTGTAGATACTGATAGTGATAAGAATGATAAACAGCTTCCCGTCTGAAGTGCTGACGGATTGTACTGTCAGCTTGACAACATCAGTGGAAAAAGATTTATTGCAAACCTCAGATACCTTGAGGCTTAATGCAGCCACACAGTTGTAAATGAGAGTAAAACAGGGTTCATGACTCTTACAGGTGCCAATGATGCATGTCAGCAAATTGAAGCAGACCTTTAATCCCCTACTTTGAAAAACAGCACATCCACTGTATTATGGAGTTTTTATTCACATTTGAAGAGTGCATGACACTCTCTGCTCATCTCTGATGCTGAATAGATTTGAAGGTTGTTTCAAAGCCTATATCTGGAGATAACTCCATACTACATTTAACCTGTTTGCAGGCTGATGCGTCCCAAGCAGAAAATAGCATCGGTTGTCAAGCATCTTTAATGTGTCTGATGCCTATAATGTGCATCAAGCACATTATAAGCATCTCTAATTCTCCTGATATTAGCTGCAGAAACTGTATGAGCAGAATACTAAATCCAAGACACCCAGGTAAGCATTTTGTGAGGCTCTTTTTATTATTGGTCTAGCAGGCTGTGACTGGCTGTAAAATATTAAATTAGGCTAACAACAGTGGATATGGCATCCATAATTACATTTTCACACTCTCACAGTAAACTGTGGGTATCCTCAGAAGGTGTTAATAATCAGCTAAGAGGTGAGGTTGTTATGTGTGCAAGCTACTGCTGATAACATATGGTATTATGGATCTGATGATAATCTCAATCCAAGCATGTCTCTATTAATTTCTCTAACCAATTTCACCAGTATATAATATGTAAAATAATACTTTTAGAACAACACATTAATACTTTAAGAGCAATACTATACACTAATATGTTAGTATATAACTCACAAGCTTCCTTAATACCATGTATACTGTAAACTCTCCATTCCTTCCAACTGCATACAAACATTCTACTCAAAGGAGAGCAAAACAACTAAATAAAGGAAAATTGTATATTTCATAGATGATTATCTGATATGAGCTGCATGCATTTGGATTTAATGAGGCCCATTTACTTAACTGCTGCTAAATATAAACCAGTGATCAGTTGCCACATGAAGTCACCAGGTTGGTGAATAGAGCCGAACTGTTTACATTTTTATCACATTTTCTATAGTAAAATAAAATATATACACAGGAGAGGTACTGGATAAAGCATCAAACATTTAAAAATGGCAACATTGTTTAATACAAAATCCAAAATGGGGACATTATACTGTAGCTTAACTTTCTTCAAATCTGCCAAAACATGGCCCTTTCCCTGAATCCAGAGATATGGCAAAGAAACCATTAATGACAATAGCAGCCATGAGATCCACGGTGACTATGAGAATGTGATCTACAAATCAAGTTGGATTATATATTCACAAAACAACTATTAATAGAGCACTCTACATCTCTGGACTTAATGGAAGACTGGTAAGAAAACAACCAAAGCTGAAAGAAAGCCATAAGTATTATTTACAGCTTACCACAAGCCATAATGGGGAGGGGAAAATATTTATTTTTATGCAAAGTACTCTGAATATTAGGTCCTAAAGACCTCATCAACTCAATGATACATGGTGGTGCCAGAATCATGCTGTTGCTATGCTTTTCTTCAGTGGTGCCAGAGATTATACAACGCAGTCTTTGAAAAAAAAACTCAAGCAGAGGTTTTGCTTAAGCAGGTTCACAATAGGAAACATATTGGCAGAGCTAAAGTTGAATCGGTGAGACCAAAGCATCTACAGTAAGCGCTGCAACGGCCTAGTCAAGGAGGTGTACTTAATTGCCCATTAAACCCTTTTTCTTTGAGCGTTTAAGCACTGACCATGCAGCAATTAGCTCCACATTTGAGTGGTAAATAATGTTTTTTTTTATTATTATTAACCATTATGAGGCTTTATGACTTGGATGTATCAGTGCTCCAACAATCCCTCATCAGCATGTCATCAAGCTCTGCAGAGGCCTTATAACACATATGCCAAATTCAAGGCCCAGAAGCAATTGTTTATCCATGGCCCCCTGGATTAGAACCAGCCCACAGGCAATGGCCGCTTGTGCGCACTGCTGTGACCTCGCGGGCTACCGTTGCATTGTGGCGAATGTAGCGTTGGTGTGGTTGTGTTGCATGCACCAACACTACATTCCCAGGGGAAAACATGATTGTGTTTTTCTTTTATTTAAATTTTTTGTTGTGCTTTGCATGTTTCGATTGTTTTAGTTTTTGCTTTTCACTCTTTAACAATCCAAGCTGGGCTGAAGTTGGTTGTTTAAGTAGGCGGAGTGCACTAACAACAGCTGTGTTCAGGTGTCAGCAGAGGCTGATTAAGCCAAAATAAAAGGAGCCTGGATGGAGGGAGGAGCAGAGCTGATCCTGCAGCAAACGGACACGCTGCTGAGCGAGGGTCAGGTGGGATCCACACGATACTCTGATCGAGACGGAGCTCTACTTACAGGTACGGGCCACTGTCCTGACTGTACCGTCTGTTCACATGCCGGTATTCTGTGCCTGGTGTGCGGATCCCACATTTCCCACCTCCCCTTCGCTCGCCAGCATGTCCGTCTCTTACCTGCAGGATCAGCTCTGCTCCTCCCTCCATCCAGGCTCCTTTTATTTTGGCTTCAATCAGCCTCTGCTGACACCTGTAGTCTTTTTGATTCTTCAGTCCTTTTTGGCATTGCTCTGATTTTTGATTAATAAATTCCTTTTTTTAAAGAACCTCTGGCTGAATTCTGAGTCAGCTGCCGTGATTCATCACAAAATGTTTACAATATTTACATATAAGACGTGATTTTTCTTTGAAGGAAGTATTGTTTTGTCTGTGTGTCATAGATTTTTGTATTGTATTTTATTTATTCATATTCTTTAGTTGAATGGACTAAGGGAAAAATGCAAATAATAGACATGAGAGAGAATACAACTGTTTTTTTATTATTATTTTACTATTTGAAAGCAGTGATCAGTAGGATCATAGAGCAGCACAGTAATGCATTTTTGGTTTATAATGCATGCACTTTCATTTATTTATTTATTTATCTTAATACGTTTATTAATATAATAAAAGTTTATCAATAATATTGATATTAATATTTTGTTTAAAAAAAAACAATATGTAAGGTCTTGGTTCAATAGGCTAAGTTCATTTCAAAATGTTTTAATAAACATTTAACCAGTCCAGCCCTCGGCTTGTAGCAAATTTGTTTTTTTGGCCCTCGGTGTATTTGACTTTGAAATCCCTGCCTTATAAGAATTATTCATTTTACTCAGCTGAGTTCAAAAGGGGATGAATTTAAAAGTTGCAAGATGGAAGCTCTCAGGAGTTTGGGTGGTTGAAAATTTTTGCCAACAAAAAACGGGAAACGAATGAGAAGAGGAGGAGAAAGGTCCACAAATAACCCCATGGTTGGGAAATATGTCCACAGCATTTAACCTATCCCTTTGGGAGCAATGTGCTGCCTAAGGGGGAGCAATTCGGGGTTAAGAGAATTGCCCAAAGACTCAGGATTGACAGTCTGAGTCACTTATGTGACCTCTCCAGGACGCCAACACCTGGCTCTCTAATCACAAGGCCAGCACTCTCTCTCAAAGTAAGCCAATAAAAAAAACCTGGAACCATTCATGTGTATTAATGTGTAATAATGTTAATCTAAATTCCTTGCAGTCACATCACTAATGTAGAGATACAACTACTTGGTCAAAAAGAATATGATTGGTCTCTTATGGATATTATACAAATTTCATGAATATATTTATTAAAAGTAAATAAACATGATTTGCTGTTAAAACAAAAGTTAAAGATATCTAAATTCCTGTAAGCACTTAGATCTTTATGGATAATAATAGTTTCAGGTGTATTATGAAAGGGCTCCATCTCAGTCTGGGCCATCTTCCACATTCTGATTACCAGCTTGACTACATACTACTGTGGGATGGTATCCGTCAACCACCAATTATTGGTAGTTATAAATGGTGGCAAGTGTCCAATGGGGTTGAGGTTAGGACTGCAGCCAGGCAAAGGGATTTCATTTACTTCCAAATGCTTGAGGTGGTGTTATAATCTGTTCTTTTTTGGAGTTAACTATTAAACTCAAGAAGGATATAGGTTGGTCCATGAGAGTGATGACGTTCAAATGGTTTATATAGCCTTTTCTTGCTAACTTTCTTCACTGAATTTTATTTATTTTCCCCAGAGAGAGCATATCATGTCATCATCCGGCTTCTACTAAATGCTGTTTAGCCATGGTAAAAGATTTTGCAGGTGTTACATGTGCACTTTCACAACCAAAATACTAAACTGTGTTTTTGTAATTAATATTGCAATTCAATGGAAAATAAACATGTCTCCAACTGGTTTAACAATTTTTCTAGCAAATACTGTGTAGATAAAAGAAAATAAACAGAACCCTTTTTAGAATATATGTATTGAGCCAAGTCTTTATCAATGTCAAATGTGGGACATGTTTTTTTAAGAATGACTCTTAAGCAGGCCCAATCACGGACCTGTTTTTAAGTAGTTTATTGCAAACACTGAGAAGGTAACAGGGTCCACAAGGCCTCGGGTGGGGAGACTCTAAATGGAGTGGATTAAAAGATGAAGGTATGAAATGGTTTGTTATTTAAGGAGACCGATGGCTTACTGTTCCATTAGGTAAGAGACATCCAGGAGTGACTGTGCGGAATCTGGAGGGAGATGAGACGCTGATGAGTGGTGGAAAGACAGCGATGGTGATGCGGTGGAGAACAGTGATGGGGCATCTGAAGCCAGGCTCCGAGGCATGTGCCAAGTAAAAAGGGGTGTGTCTAATGAAGCCTTGCTTCCATGCATAGGATAGAAATTGAACTTTATTGATCTCACAATGGAGAAATTAACTCTCTGCATTTAACCCATCCCCTTGGGGAGCAGTGGGCTGCCATTGTGAGGTGCCCGGGGGGCAGTGTGGGGTTCAGGGTCTTACTCAGAGATTCAAAGTTCTGGCTGTGGGGATCGAACCGGGTAGTTGCAACCTTCTCAGAGCACAAGCGCACTGCTCTACCCAATAGGCCAACACTCCCCTACCCAGCACTCCAGTGTAGTCTTGCGGAAAACCACGTGACCGTTAACAAACAGTGGGTGTATTCGATTTCAGAGGCTGCATCTTCCATGGACCCGGTGTATCTGGACTGGGTCCTTCAAGGTACATGAAAATAAGGTGTCCGAAAGGTCCAACCTTCTCTGGCATTCACTGTCCGTACGCTCTGTCACCTAGCAACCCTGACAGTTGACACACAAAACAGGCAAAGAATGGATACCAAACTTCTCACTACTGTTCTGGGTGCTAATAACATGTTCAAGGAGCTTCAGCAGCAGTACCGTCATCATGAATATCGGATTTATAGTCCCCACACTGCACAGATATTAGAATCTGTGCTGAAGAAGCTTGTCAGCCAAACAAATTTGCACAGGGAAAGGTAAAACAATAAACCAAACATTATCCGCCACTTATCTGACTCAGTATCTAAAACAACTATTTTCATTCATTTCTGAGGGAATTATTCACATACTTGTATTATATTAAACTGCACTTACAATATTCACCAATGTTCGGCACCATTTCACTTTTTCCTCTGAGCACTGAGCAACCTGCTTGCTTGGACTCGCAACAAATCATGGCATACCCAAGGCTACCTAAGATCCACTGGAGCCATCCTTCATAACGGGCAAAAAGAACTGTCACTACCCAATCCGTACCATTAGTTCATTTGCGCAACCAGATATATATCCTGGTCGCCCTCAATTTTAATTTGTAAAAAAGTACCTAAATTATGTTTTTCCCTCTTTAAAAATAGTAAGAGTACTCATCGATAATGGTTTAAAGGTTAATAGTTTATTTCCTTAGAAAATTAAAATCCTTTCTGTTTTATCGCTTGTCTGTGCCAGAAACGGTATCCTACACTACTTCTTGGAGCTAACTTTGTCAGCTTCGGATTTAAACCTAAATCTAGTCTTTTTGAGTTTTTTTTTGTTTTTTTTTTTCCTTTCATGTTTACCTTTTGGTATATAGGGCATAATCTAAAGACAGAATAACAAAAAAAAAAAAAAAAGATAAAAATGGTTTAATCATATTTTGCCGGAAACTCTGGGCATGTTCAATAATGACGTCAGAGAAGCTGTTTAACGGAGAAAATGCAAAGAGCATCAAACTGTCAGAGAAAAGTCATAAAAAAGGTTTTGAAGCTTCTATAGTGATTTTAGGATAGAAATAAGTACTTTTAGTACCATGATTTCATTATTTATGGCAACCTGCATGAATATCTGCTTGCACATGCACAAATGAGCCGATGGTTCAGATCGTGCTTCCGGTACGGATCGGGATCCGGTTGTGACATGCATTTGTTGGCCGTATAAAGAGGAGTGCTCCAATCCGAACAAGAACTCGACACAATATTATGATGTAATCGGCCAACTAATCTGGCCTTCTGCAGATGCAGCCCCCGATTTCAAACTCAGCAGATGCTTTACATTACTGTTATCACATCACTGATCCATTTCGCGTCTTAGATTTCAAATTAAAAGTGCAATAAAAAACTGCTCCATGTGTTGTTGTAGATAGTTTGGTCACATAGTGGAGATAGCATCTGAGAGTATCATAACAGAATTATCTGAGAGAAGAATGGAGCCAGCAAAAGAAAGGAAGACCTTTCCCATTTGGGAGTATTTTGAAATGACTGCTCAAAACAATTTGATAGTGTTTTTGCACATCTGATGGCTATTTCATCCTTAACTCTTACTTTGTGTCATTGGCCATATAAGTTTGTATTTCAGGTGAAGTGTTGTTTTGTTTGGAGCTGGTCTACATTAAAGACACCTCACCAATGCTTTGTCATTACAGAACCATACATGATAAATGACATTCTACAAACAGATACCTGCCTGAGTAAACATTTTTTTTCATAAAATTATTTGACCCTATTTACCTATCTCAATGAAATTGTCTTAATTTAATAATTTATTGTTTAAAATTTCTAAATTAGCCGACAGAGAAACCACCTTAAACAACACACTGTGAAGTGTCCTCTCAAAGTCCTAGTTTTTTTTTATACAAAAATAACTAATACCTAAATACTCATCCACTAGAATTTTGAAATTTAGTTGTTTGATCATCAATGAATGGAAAAATGAACTTCTATGGGCAGCTAACTTTAAAGGATCTCAAGGAGTCCCAGAAAATCAGTACATGACATGAACTAAAATAATTACAGCAGAAAGTCAACATATTAGTAGGATTATTTTTTATATAAATCATTTTAAAAACAAAAGTAATGACACACGTGTGTAACAAAAAACTTTATTTTGACAATATTGCACTCATTGCTGTTTTCTGATTTTTGAAATATGAGGGCTGTTTTAGTGTCTGTGCTGCTCAATCGTGAGCAATGAATGAGGCATCAAGTAATGAACCTTTAGGCCAAGTATTGTGTGGGAAGGCTTCATTGCTTTGTGAGGCTTCATTTGGCCATCACTAGAAGAGTGGACAGGCTGTAGATGGATTACTGAAGCACAGATCTGATCTTATTGGTACAGCGTTATGGAGCCAGAGACCCAGACGGGGAGAGACAAACTGAAACTTTCCTGAGGACTGGCACAAGAGGACAACTAGGGAAATTAGGTTTCAGAAAAAACTCAGAACTGGAATTACAAGGAAAGACACAGAACAGCAAAGAATCTTAAAAGCTAGTTTCTAAAACTAAGAAAAGACAGTTGACCTGTTACCACATGAGGTGCAAAAACCATCTGCCGTCCAGATACTGCTCCTTTTTGAAGGCTGCACTGATTGCTGGGATGAGCTCCAGCTGGATTCAATCGGCCTGAGGAGGGAACAGCACACCACAAAGAGCAGCACCTGCCTGCAAAACAATGAGTTAGTTTGCATGCCTCTACAATGTAAAATGGTCCTTATTTCAAGAATAAATTGTAGGATATAAAGGTATATAATAAGTGCAAAAGTGGTACACAACACTGACCAGAAATCACAAAACATTTGGCTTCATTTATTCTGTAAACCAGATTCAAATGTATTTTGGTATATTTAATAGATTACAGGGTTTTTATTCAATTATTCCTTTTCTTATCCCTCTTTGTCCGTCTGGAGAAGAGCTGTCATCGTGAAAGAAACATAGCTTTCAATCATAATGGTAATTCCTTCTTTGCAAGGTTTCTTTCTTGACAGTTCAAATTATTACTCATCCAAAAGAGGGTCTAATAAGGTTAGATGATCGGTGTGAGCTCATGTAGTAAATTGCATGTCATACGGTAACTCCTGTTGTTTGCGCTCAGATTAAAACAGAGCAGGGAGATGGGTTCTTTCATTAACTCATAATGAAGGATTGCGCTGATTTCACTAATGAGTTTGTTAGTGATTATGGGAGGACAGCAGCAATTTGTGTGAAATGGCATTCTTTGTCTGCCATGTGACGAGAGAAAAGAGAACAAGTGCCTTTGAAATATTTCTCAGTGTTTCATATATTTTGTATATTTAACTCATTGTTTCTAATCTTTCTTTGATTCAAAGAAGTCACACACCTATGAAACATCCTGAGACAGAAGCCGTTTATTAAGTGACCTTAAGGTGGAACAAGGTCTTATTGTTAGGATGTCATACTTTTAACAGAAAGGAAACGTCAAACCATTTAAATTGTGTTATCACAAACAGATTTTAATGTATTAACAAACATTCTTAAAAAATCTTGAATCTAAAAAAAAAAAAAATACAACCTTTTCTTCACCTTTACACCTGATGTCATATTTAACAGAGAGCACAGACAAACAAAGGAGTTCCCGTGTTACAGCAGCATTGTACTGGATCCATATTAAGCATGGAGGATTTGTCTCTTTGTAGAGAGTGTATGAAGACCATGTCTGCAGTGAGTTGTTCCAAAGGGATCATCCTTAAATGGCATGTGTGCCAGGCAACAAAAGACACTGTGCAAAATAGGCTTTCTATTTCACAGGCATTGTTTGTTCTGTTGAAGGGAGCTGTTGATAGTTTTGCTGTTATAGACACAAATTCAGCCAAAGGAGAATGCCTTACTTTAGTTCAGCGGGAATTTGTTCTTAAAGAGACAGACGCTTTATAAACCATCACAACTCAGGCGAGTGATTTGTACTTCAGCTACTAAAGTATTTAGCAACATTTAATGGTATTCAAATAGAAATACAGTTGAGTGGTATCGTAACAGAAAAACACATCTAATGCATAATTTTCTAAGTTTAGAAAAGGTATATATGTTCTATCTGATAGGTGAGCGGTAAAATATGATGTTTAATGCAGAGATATTGAAAAAAAAAAACAATCCCCTAAGCTTTGGACCTTAAAAATACCAAGACGTAGCTTTCACCTACACTGACAGGCTGGGCAACTATAGAAATAATAGAAGGAGCAGCCAAATATCTACAATAACTCTAGGGGAGCCGAAGAGATCTGCAGCTCTGCTGCTGGGATCTGTTGACACAAAAACTACAATATTAATCGTGCAGCTGACAAACCTAGGAGGAGAAAGCCATAAGAATTTCAACTTACCCTCTGCCACAAGTCTGGTAGCGACACAGCAAACATAAGAGGTCTGGTCAGATAAGATCCAACTGATTGTTGCTTTTTTCATGCAAAGAGCGACGTGTAAATGAGCACAACCTGCAGAGCAATCTAAAAAAAACATTGACCTTAAAGCAAAAACAAAGTGGTAGCAACATCATGCTGTGTCTTTACCTTGGTGCTTTACAGAGTGATGGGAGGATGAATAGAAGTCGATACTAGGGATTCCTGAAAAGAACCTTTGACAGCTTACCTTCTAATAAGGCAAGCTCCATAAACATACAGCAAGAGCTATGATGGAATGCTTTAGATCAAATAAGACATTACTCTGGCTAATATAACCCCTAACCTGTGGAGAAAAACTGAAAAGCTGCCAGGATTTATAAAAATATTTATAGATTCCCTCTTTATATTTATACAGTTGAAGCCATTTTGCAAAAAAAGTATGGGACATTTTAGTCTCTAGATGCGAACCGCTGATAGAAAAATACCACTAAAACAGACCACAGCTGTAACCGAGTATGAATATAGATGCATCCAGTGGTCTTCCTTTTTTTAGATGAAAATATTTTTTTAAATATTGTGTTATTTTCTTTTCACTTTGTTATTATGCACACAATCTCAATTAAATACATTGAAATATGTGTCCATAGAATGACAAAATGTGTGGGGGGGAATTTTGATTAAAATGAACAATCAGCAGTTTTCTTGTGAGAAAACTTGATTACTTTAATTCTGTTTTTGCCAGAACTTGTTATGGATGGCCAGTATTCACTCTCTGAGAGGAAAGATTTACTTACTGAAAATATTTAAACAAAAATTTTACCCACGTGCTATAATTCGTGATATTAAATATACATTAAGATATAAAGATGATTCATAATTAGGCTCTAATTCTCTGAAAAGAAAATGCTTAATACGGGTGATAAACATTTAGTCTTTCTGTCAGCCTCAGTCAAGAATGAAGCCTTAGGGTGGAAGAAAGGCTGGTAGCACTAATGATGCAGAAAACAGCAAACAGCACACAAGGCCAAGAGAGATGCAAGACTGCCATCCCATGGTGAACGAGGAAACTAAAGTCCCTCCTGTTGAGGCTGCAGACAGTAGGAAATGGCACAGCCGCTAAAAAAGGAGTTATTCTCTGTCCATTGCATTTATTTTATAGGTCGAGCGCAATTCCATAGAGCCGGTTTCTCTTTCTGTATAATGAAGGACTGTGATGGTGCTTTATCACTTGAACATCCTCATCCCCAACATTAGCTCAGATATAATGAGGGTTATTCAGAGGACGGGGGCCCTCTCCGCAGAATGATAAAAGACCCGAGAGTGTGTCTGTGACATGGCATCGGTCATTAGCCTGCCTCACTTTGCCCTTTCATGTATTTCTAAATAAGTGCCTTCCTGTGGGTTTAACAGACCACCTAATCTGCCTACTTAGAGGTATGGGCGAGGAGTGGGAGCCCAGAGAGGTGAATTTCAGGCAGGTAAATGTGCTTATCTGTGCTGTGACATGTTTAGCCTCTCTGGTGGAAATTCTGCCACAGGCTTCCAACCCCCGGCAGGTTTCACTGGTGATATAAATTATGGGGGGGATTAGAGTATTTATGTGAAGAATCCTATAAAAGTGGAGCAGTGGCTTTCATAGATGTTACAGCTTTAAATCCCCACAGTAACTCTCTGTGTGCCTTTTTCTTTTAAAGGTTAATGCTGATTTAAGAATTCCCCCGGTGTTGGCCTGTCTGATCAATACTTGTAAATATACAGTTCTTTGACGGGAGAGGTAGTCTTATCTCTGTTGCAGCCAAGAATAAAAGGCTGGAGCTACAACGGGGGGATTGATTTGAGGATGGGGTGTGAGGGTTATTTTAAAGTGCCAGCATCCAAAAAGGACTAGATTTGAGGCAAAAACAAAAGAGGGAAGAGAGAAGTTCCACATAAAATCAAAGTAGATCCCTACAGCATTGCTTGAGAGATTTCGAAATAAAGCAGAACAAGGTCTGGGGAAAATCAGCTTTTGAACAGATTAGGAAACGGTCCCTAAAGAAAAAACTTTTTTGTCCACTCTGATTTTTACTTAGAAGAGTAATAGAGACTGAAATACAAGCTTCTTACACTACATTTAACTACAGAGAATATTCCCTTTTACATGTGAACATAAAAACGCATGTTCTTATCCTTCACAGCAAAGCTATTTTAAAAATGTCATTATGGTCAGTCTTGCAGGGTGATGTAGTCAACCCCCGTTTTCACACTGTGAAATGAGCTTCACTGACCCAGATGCTCCCTGGGCTTTCGAAATCTGAGCCCTTGATTCGGCTGCTCTTACACAAGTCTGTCATGTGACGGAAGGTTGCGAGGTTAACCGAAAGGCTGGTAAAATATCACCAATCAGAAAAATAAGCCCCCGGCACATTTGTCTCGGGAGTGGGCAATCAAGGCCATACAGAATGAGTAACTGTTGGATTATTTAAATAAAGCACAGACTGGGGCAAAAGAGACAGGAAAAGACGTGTCCTTAAGAGTTAATACAAGTCTATGAGCAGAACATTGTATGAGCTTTGAAAAAAGTATTCCTGTCCCTCAAACTTTTCATCATTTCCAACCACAGACTTCAACGCCTTTTTGGAGTTTTACATGATAGACCAACACATTCCCTTGTTATTGTGGTCGAAGTCCCTGACTGTATGCGGGGAACCTCTGTTCCAACCTCAGTTGCATCAGGAAGGGTATTTTCTGAGTAACTCACAGTGATTTAGTGAGGCAACTCCTGAATAGAGCAGCCACAACACCACAAATATGGAAATAGACAAACACAAAGTAAAGAACTATTGTGAAGTGGTGGAAAAATGTTGTCATGTATTCGCCTCCCTTAAATTTACCTGATTAGCAAATCAATTATGAAGGAAACACCTGTGCAGGAGCTACAAGTGTAAGTCTTTTGGGGAATGTCTCCCACAGTTTTCAAATAAAGAAATAAAAATTTGCCATTTCTTTTTCCAAAAACGGAAGCGGCCCATTGTGTTTATAGCAATTTTGACAAGTGAATATTTAATTGTTGCCAAAGAGTCACAACTGCATTATAGACTTTGAAATCACCAGTCTATCACATGCTAATGTTTCTGTTCCTGCTCTAGTTGTATATTTACACTGCAAAATACAGAAATCTAGTATTCTTAAAATAAGTACATTTTTTTTTCTTGAACTGAGCAGGTAAGTGAGACTTCTCCCTGTACACAAATAAATGTGCTCAGCAGACCAGCGTAAAACTCCTGAAGTTTGGAGATCACTGCTGTTGATGTGTTGTTGCTCATGCATAGTGTGGACCATGTCTGAATGCACCTTTCCTCTATTCCCAACCAAAAAAGAGTGACTAACATCTCTGCCAACCCCCCACATCCTGTTCAGACTTACCATCAGGTTGCTGCTACTAAGAGCTAATGGCAAAAACAAACTGTCAGACATAGTTTCTCTGCTGAATAAAATGAACACCTCTCAGGTATGGTAGTCAGAATAATTAAGTCTGTTGCACTATTTCAACCTCCTTTTCTCCTTCTATAGAGAAAAAAATAAAGATTGGTTACATATGAAAACTTGAACTTGCTTCTAATATCCTGTTCTTTTTTAATTCTCTTTTTTTTTTACATTTTCTTGCTACATATTGTGGTTGTTTAAATTGAGTTGTGAGCGATTCTGATTCAAATGACCGAACTCTAAATGCACCCACCAGGAGAGGGCGATGTGCAACACCAGGCGTAATAGTGGAAAATGATTGTATTTTATTTACTGAAGCATTGCTTCAATAATAAGGCATGGATACAATTATAAAATGTATCAAACAACTTAATTTAAATGAATAAAAAAGGAGTTCAGTAATAATGAAAAACATTTATTTTGCAGTTTTCCTTCTGCATGGAGACTGAATATTCACAGTAGATTACATAAAACAAAGAAGGCAGTAGGTAGAAATTTGTCACTATAGCACTTGATTAGATGAGAGTTATGAGGCAAAGCTTTGCTTAAAGACACAGTAAGGTAGTGTAGTTTAGACTGTTAGGACACATGGTGTACAAATATTGCTGACTTGAAGTTAGTTCGGCACAAAACCCTTCAATTAAAATGCAATGATGATAATGTCATTAAAACTTAAGGGAAAGACTGATTTCTTGCAATTGAACTATTTGAATATTTAATGAAGATTGTCAACAAAATGTCTGAAGACATCTCTTTAAAGGAAATGTGACAAGTAAATAACCCAGAAAGGTGAAAGTACGTAACTGCGGTCTGATGCAAAAAATTCAGATTAGCTCTCTTCCTTTTGTGACTCCAAGATAACCTAAAATTAACTAGTAAATAAAATCACATACCAGCCCATAACATTAATTAATGAGCTTTTCAGTCATCCCTAAAGATTTATTTTTGTAGCTTCTTGCCTGGAGAACATCAAAGCATTTCTGGGATTGACTTTTCCTAATCCTGTCAGGGCAGGAAAGAGGGAGAGAAAAAAAAAATAACGAGAAGTGAAATGTGAAATAACTCTGTTTGGCAACAACTCCTCTAATTGCATTCCACTACCTCGAGAATCATCTATGGACATAAAGGTCAGAGTCTTGAGAAAAAATAAAACTTCTTACACAGTCTAAGAAAAATAAGAATCATTTTAAGTGTTCATCAATTCTAACATAGTAGAGTTGGAAAGATAAGAACAGATAAAATGGCTGACACCCATGTTTGCTTTGCAGAGCATTGTCACTACGAATAAACAAACAGCAGCATGATAGTTCCTTGCAGTTTAGATACAGAAAGGGATCTGCACCTCTGGATAACAAACAAAATTCATATGAACTTTATAGTGGGTGAGAATGGCTTCAGAAATCAAACACATTGTTTATTTACGGTCAAACATAGTAAAATAGTTCTGCATTAAATGGGAGAATTTCTTGAGCAGCATAGTTAGTGTCACTGGCAGCTTGGTCATTAGCTTAGTGTGAGCCATCAAGCACTGCAGTCTAAGTCACAGTAACAACAGTGGTTATTTTCCAGTAAGACATCCAAAAATCTGAGATTTACTAAGTAAAATTGGCAACAAAGTGGTTGAGATTGTTGTAGACACTAATCTATAACAGGCTATTACAAAAATAACTATCAATTTCCCATTTTAAGGACAATGGAAAACATTTGCTTTGTTCCCCCAGCAAATACAGTTATGTGTTGTGGCTTTGATTTAGGTCCATGAGGAGCTCAGAGTAAACAGCACCTCTCTCTGAAACTCTTCTTACTCTTCTTGTTCTTTCCTTTTCCGTTTTTGTCCTTGTTTTCAGTCATTTTCTTGCCTCGCACTTCACGCATTAAATCGAAGAATGCCTGGTGAGAAAACAAGGAGCTTGTTTACTTTTTACTTTGATGCAAAATCAAACTTGAGTTTGAATTCATATTATTATTCAGTACTGTACATAATTTATAGGTCAGATTTGAGGGGTTGTTGATAATGGTTTCCATCATATATAGTTTGCTGATTTTTTTTCTTTTTTCCCTGTCATCTTGAGAACAACAACTTTTGAGTGACTGAACCTGGCAGATCAGGGGCTTCTGTAAAGTCAGTTTGCTTTATTTTGTTTGTTTGTTTGTTTGTTGTTAAGCATTTCTACTCATGAAAAAGGGAAAAAAAGACGGTTGCTAATTATTTAACTGTTTAAGTAGCTGTATTTTCAACCTGTTAAGTTAAACTATTAGAAAGATGTCTGCTAAACAGCTGACAGAAGGCTGGCTACCCGAGTCTGCAGCCTTACTTATAAACCAGCTAATCAGCTAGTTATTATTGTCTAACTCTATAAAGATGTAAAATAATCCATACTGAGAACATGTCAAAGGCTTGAACAGGTGGATTTAGATTCTTCACACAATATGGAGAACATAAGGGAGGAATTTAACAAACCTTTACATTATTTAGTTGGATAAACAAGCACATAACCTCGCAATCATTGAACTGGTTAAGAAGCAGGATTACTGCAGAAAGATCTCATCAGAAGAGCCTTTGGTTGCATAATCTAACTTTACATACCACAGGCGAGCTGTAGCAAGTCTACAGATTCTTGTATAAACTGACCTCACCGATATCAGATCTGATTTTATTCACAGCAAAACTTTTCCTTCTACATATAAAACTTTGGCATGTTTCTGTTCAATAAATGCGTTATGTGTTCAGTGGCACCTTATCCACGTTGGCTCTAGTTTTGGCAGATGTCTCAACATACTGGACCCCCCACTCCTCTGCCTTCCCACGGCCCTCGTCCAAAGACACCTGCCGACGATCCTCCAGGTCTGACTTGTTGCCAACCAACAGGAGAGGAATCTTGTCCTCCTCTGCCTTCACCCGCAGGATCTGCTCCCTGCAATCACACGGCAGATTCCCAATAAAAATTGCGATATTTTTATGTTTCTTATCCATCGTACAAAGTGATACAAATGTTCAACGGTGTCATTTACATTGCACAATGTAAATATCTAACGTTTTATAGCATGTTTTTAATTGGAGCAAGGCATATATTTGAGTAAGTTATTTTAGACTAACACAGAAACAAAGCCAAGAAACGAATCCTGCATCGTACTTGTCTAGAAAAATGACATGATCAAGTAGGAGGAAAAATGTAATTGAATCATTTCACTGATCACAGTCATTACCAATACAGCAAGATGTAATCTAATTTACATCTCATCAAAGTCGTGGACCTTCAACAGATGCCACATTTACATGCTTGCCTCATTGCATCATTACCTGAACTCATCAATGGCACTGAAGGACTCTTGCTCTGTGATGGAGAAAACCAGCAGGAAGCCCTCCCCGCTGCGAAAATAATTATCCCTGATAGCAGCATAGTCCTCCTGGCCAGCTGTGTCCAGAATGTCTATTTGGACTTCCTCCCCATCCAGCACAACCTTCCTTCTGTAGCTGTCTGCCTTGGTGGGCTCATAGTCCTCCACAAACTGGGGATGAAAAGATTAAAACCATTTGTCTTTGCTGTTTTGAAGGGCAAAAGACACAAAAACTGCTCATGTTCTTTGCAAAGATACAGCTCATGAGCCGATATTCTGGTTTACTTTACTTGATTACCTCTATTAATAAGATTTTTCCTTTCTTTTTTTTTTTTAATAAAAAAAAAAATCTGCACAGTTAGGTTAGCATACAATCAATAAATTACTGAGTAGTGGCATAACGGTTTGAGCTGAGAAGATGTTATCATGGAGCAGCAAAGTTAACTGCAGAAAAACTAATATTGGAATGCACCAAGTAGCAATGATAAAAACATCTTTATTATTACTGTAGGACCTTTTTTTGCTGCAATTAAAACTTTAAGTCTTTTAAGGTTACATCTCTAGCAGCTTTAAAACATGTAAAGACAATCATTTTATACATCTTAACAAAATTCAACTTGAGAAAAAAGTAATTTAGGTGTTGCAACAGATTCTCAGCTGAAGCTGTGTCTGGACTTTGACTGGGCTACTAAAACACATAAATATGCCTCGGTCTAAACCGTTCTACGCTGGTTCTGACACCATACGTCTTTGTCCTTCTGGAAAATGAAGATCCATTCTACACCTTAAATATTTTACAGTCATATTTTCCAATCCTTCCCTCACATTTAGCTCCATCTATCTTCTCATCAATTCTGACCAACTCCGTCACATGATGCTGAAGTTTTCCAAGTAGCATTAGTTTTTTGCAACTCAGCCGTTTGCACCAAGATCAACAAGTTTACTTATGGTCAGGATTTTAGCTAGCAATGCGTATGAGCACACATTGTACGCCATTTACTAAAAATAATAGAAATTGATCTCGGAATGTATGGCTTTGGAACGCCCTAATCTTCCCCTGTAATATGGTGGAATATCTACTGTATCTAATGTACCTACAGACAACTTCATCCACGGGAACAAGCACGCTGCGCTGTTTGCGAGCAGGTAAGCCTAAAACTTTGAAAAGTATACGAAAACGTAGTTTTTTTTAAAGGATTTTTTGTTCTTTGGGACAATAATGTCCATGGAATGGTGGAAAAGACAACAGCTAACGTAAATGATAACTGGGGAGGTGATCAGTACTAAATTTGTAGCAAATGTCAAACAGATTTCGGTTCTTCAAGATAATTTAAGTCTTTATTTCCAAAAGATCGATAAATGGATGTTGTTTGTGGATAACAGTGCACTTATTTTGCCCTTTGGACGTTTACAACTGGTATAACTGCCCTTCGATGCAACACACCTGCTTGTGTAAAACATCAGCTTAGGTTTAAAAAATGTACTAAGATACATGAAAATGAGACAATCAAGTTTCAGAATTAGTTTCAGTGTCTGTTGTATTCTAAAGAGTGAAGATACACAGAAATAAAAGCAGCCCTGGAACTTTCTCCTCTCTTGGTTTTCAGATTGTCGTTGTTCAACGTGTTGTATATCTAACAATCAAGTTTCACCTTTAGCAGTAAATCTAAGTTACACTTTCTGATTGTTTGAATTAACCTACGAAACATAATATTGTACCTAAAAATTATCTCATGTCTTCCTTATGAACTTTCCGTCTCTAGTCAAACACACATATTTTCCATAATCAGTGTTGGAACAAAGACAAAAAAAGTTGGCTGCATTCCACCTAAAAATGCAGGAAATAACGTTTCAGAACATCTAAATATCAAAAATTTCCAGGATAGGACTTCCCTAAAAGATGTGACCCACATGTGTAAACCCTATGAAAGATTCCTAGCTTAAAGCCTGCTTATGGTCTTATCTAATTAGTATATTTTACCACAAATTTCCTGCAAAAGAAAGAAAAATCTGTTTTGTCTGAATAAGTTCACAGTTATCAGAATAAAAAAATACTAATCTATAACACACAATGTTAAAGATTCATATTATTCAAATGTAGTGTTGACTTGCAGCTCTTAAGAGCTTTTTTAAAGATTCTCCTTCATGGGGGTTTTAGGACACCCTTCCATCTCATGTTAACAGCTTTTCCCAGGAGCTCAATTAACCAAAGGGAATAGATGGTGCGAAAAGCATGTCTCTGTAGCATCAACTCACCTCGTCGTACATAAATTGCAGCGTGAGTGCGGACTTCCCAACACCTCCACTTCCCACCATTATCACCTTGTGCAGTGCCAGAGAGCTCTGGTTTTTACCTTTATTGGCAGCCATCACTTTATTTTCCTTTGTGTCCTGCTTACACACTCAAACACATGTGCACACTCGCACACACAGCCACACACACAGGCACACACGCGCCGCCGACCTGTGAACGACAAGAGAGGAAACTTAACGGCGGATCACATCAGTAAGGAGGGAAGTCGGGAGAAGCGGATGGACAGATGGCAGTCGTTGCTTAACGGCCCTTGCATTGACAGTAGCACACTGTGCCAAGGCTCTAGGCTGAGATCCAACAAATCTTGAATCTTAACCCCAACCGCCCTCTTTAAACTGCCAAATTGCCAACTCATGAATCTGAGAACTTTATAAAGTTGGCCATCAAAAGGTCAGTGAAATTGATCAGGAGTAATGAAGCCGTCATTCTCATAGTAAGACTGAATTTACGAAAGCATTAAAACAGAGCATCATGTGCTAGACCCATTAAAAAAAAAGAAAAATGGGTCGCTGGCCATCTATCTGCTTTATAAGGGCCCTGCCCTCAGTGGGTTAAAGCTCAGAGTCAATTGGTTTTTCCTCGACTTCAGTATCTTCCATCCCTGTCAGATATAACTTTTAAACAGAGTACTGAACTGACTCCCCTGCAGATGCCTGAAATGTCTCACACTGGACTGGAATTTTAATGGAAATCATTTTAAATGTGTCAAATATGCGAAGGGCATGTCTCCATAAACGTCACGAGTACAGCTGGATACAAGCCTTACTTTACATGAGTTTCTTGTTTACTACTAGAGGTCGGCCATTTCATCACATCTTTTAACCACTGTTACCTGCTGTCTGTTTATTTCCCAATTACGGTTCCTATTTTACCAGACTTAAAAGGCAGAGAACTGTTA